>NW_015403152.1:0-3383 GCF_001527695.2 Protobothrops mucrosquamatus
TCTGAGATGCAAAATCCAGGAAACTTTAGATAGAAGCATTTATTTTGCTATCAAAATGAATTACCATTATTGGTAATCTAGATTTTTGCACCCCAGATCTGTTAGTCTTAGAACCTTTTCAGTGTACTGATACAAAGTAAATTCTTTGTCCTAAATAATTTTATGCAAAGCATGTCTCTTTTTTCTCTTATGGCAAACAAGAGGAGGAGGAAGAAAAAAAGATACTCTCCTTTGAGCACTAAAGTTGTCCTTTTTAAAAATTGGTTGAAACAAACGTAGTCAGGAGTCAGAGAGCACCTTAAACCCACCTGCCTTATTGTGTTCCTGTCCCAATACTGTGTTCTTTCTCTTAGATGGGTTTTTAAGTCAGATCTGCTTTCTTTTATTCCTATTTTATTTTGTAGAGATCAAGTGTCCCGTTATTTATTTCACAACCCCTCATCAGAATCAAGAGGCAATCAATAATAAATGAAAAACCGTATTCATGACACTCTAACCTCCCCTGGGCTGGAAGAAAATATTTACGCCACAGTGCTACGCACAGCCCTATCCACAGCTATCCAGGAGCACCTTGCACTGAAGTCCAGGGATTTTCTGCCAGGTATAAAGCACGCCTGGGATCGCCTTCCGAAAACGGCCAGTTCTGACAGCGCCCCAGATAAACGCAACGTGTGAATTAAACGGAAAAAAAAAAAAAACCCCACCAGGAAATAATGCAAAAAAAGGAAGGTCCGTTTTCCCTCGGTACTCACCTTCCTCGGCGCCTCTTTCCCACCTTTGCTAAAAGGCGGGGGGAGGGGGTCTTTTGGGGGGAGGGGGTCTTTTGGAGGCAAAGTGTAACCCCTTCTCTTCCCCCCCCCTCTCCCCCTAAGCACAGCCGCGGTGAAAATCCGCCAATATCCCGGAATCGACTAGGGAAAACCACTCGGCCACAGCGGGCCGTGCAGGAACGACGGATGCCCCAAAGCCACAATCAATAACCGCAATGCCGCCGCCGCCCCCTCCTCCTCCTCCCTCCTGCGGGCTCGGAGGTCCAGATGGTGGAACCGGGCGCGGGGTGCACCGTGTGCGCCCCGGGAGCTCGCGCCGCTCCTTATGATTAATTGATTGCCAGTCGCTAGGCGACCAACGCCGGGGTTTAAAGTCCTCCCCCCCCCCTACCAGAGATCAACACCACCACCAGCAACGGCAGCCTTTCTGCTCGGCCGCTAGAAAGAAAAGGAGGCGAAAGCCCCCCCCCCAGCCCCCCAATGCAAGCAACGCCAGCGGCGGTGGGGAATGAACTAGCTTGCGCTGCCCGCTGCAATAATGCACGCATCATTTCGACGCAGCGCTGAGATGCAAAGATGCAAAAGAAAAAAAAAAGGTTTAAAAGGGGGGGGGTAATGCCAAGGGTCTGGAATCCAGGATTTAAGATATTTCCGCAGCTGCAACGAGAAAGAAGGGGAGGGGGGACCTGAAGGGAAAGTGACCCTACCCCAGCAGCCCCTGCCGCTTACTCACCCTCTCCTCCGCCGCCACAGCGCCGCCCCACCGCCGTCTCGGGAGCCCGCCTAGCCGAGTTTTTCTCGCCGCAACGACGAGAGGCCGGTGGCGCCGTCGGAATGCGGGTCACCCGCAGGCTTCCAGGAGGAAAGGAAACGGCCGCCCCGCAGACAAGAGTCGCCGCGCTGGGCCAGGCAGGTGAGGCGCAATCGCTGCCAGCAGCCTGGGAGGACGGGAGCCTCGTCTCGCCGCCTGCCGGCCAGCACGAGGAAGTGCGAGGTCAGCGGGGAGCGCAGAGGGTGCCCGGGGGGGGGGAGCAAGGGTCGGGCCTACTCTGGTGGGAAGGCATCCAGCTTAGGGTTAGGTAGGTTCACTGAGGTGAACGGTGTTAGTCAAGGAGAAGATGGTTGTGCGAACGCAGCCTTTGCCGCCCGGGTTCTGAGAAGAGCCTAAGTTTGGGCTTCTGTGTTTCCATGCTTCTCTCTCTGCAAGAAAATTCTGGCTGGAAAAACAGTTGGCCTGGGAAACGAGTTGCGGTTTGGCCTTTTCCTCCACGTGATAGTTATCCAAGCCCCAGATATTTTCATCCTAAAAGCTAAACAGCCTACATTTCCAAGGATTGAACTGAAAATTCCTTTTCAAGGAAATGTCCTTTTCGTGTATTACTTTACACCAGGGGTAGTCAACCTTGGCTCTTTTATGACTCGTGGACTTCAACTCCCAGAATTCCTGAGCCAGCTAAGCTGGCTCAGGAATTCTGGGAGTTGAAGTCCACAAGTCATAAAAGAGCCAAGGTTGACTACCCCTGCTTTACACCATACAAGCTCGCCCTGTTGGGGTTATATTCCTTTCCCGGAGTACATTTATTTTAAAATGCCCCTACAGGCAAGAATAAAAGGCACATCTATAGTCTGTAATGGGACAGACTCAAAAAATCTGAACTTGGCAGACTTGTCATTGAACTTGCAATGGTAAAACTCTTGACTACATTCACACATGACAACCACCATGTGAATTACTTATTACAAATGCTGGTGCAGTTATCAAATCTCTGAATGACTCACAACAGCAACATAATGCACAATAAAGCAGTACACATGCAAATCTAATGAACGGCACAATAAGCAATCATAATATTCTGATTATAAAACCACAGAACATGAGTTGTGATAACCTGGAACTCGTTACATACCCAGATCTTTCTATATGATCTCTGAATGCCCTTCAAAAGTGACAGGTTTTCAAAAAATTTCTAAACTCCAGTAGTAAGAGTGAGAAGCTTCTGTCCAGTTGTGCTTGCTGGTTGGACACAGTTAATTTTAGTATGCCATGTAAACATAGAAAGATTGAGGGCAATAGAAGAAGGGGACAACAGAGAATGAGGTGGCTGGATGGAGTCACTGAAGCAGTAGGCGTGAACTTAAATGGACTCCAGAAGATGGTAGAGGACAGGAAGACCTGGAGGAACGTTGTCCATAGGGTCACAATGGGTCGGACACAACTTCGCAATCAACAACAACAACAATGTAAACATAGTGAAGGTTAATACAGTGTATGAATCCAACCACTGAATCCAACATTCTGTTACTGCAGCAGTGAATGTGAGTGCATTATGAAAAGTTCTCAATTTATAATCGCAATTGCAACTGGAATTTTGAGTGTACTGTGATGCCTTTATTAAGCAAGTCATCATCTGACAGTACTTGGCTTTATGACCATTTTTACTACAGTTGTTAAGCAAATCATGTTAAGTTGAATCCAGCTTTCCTAACTGACTTGTTGGAAGCTGACTGGGAAGATCATAAATCCTGATTACGTGACTGCAAGATGCTGCAACTATTGTAAAGGTGAGCTGGTTGCCAAGCGCTCAAATTGCAATCATTTGGCTATAGGGTTGT
>NW_015403153.1:0-3383 GCF_001527695.2 Protobothrops mucrosquamatus
TATTGTTCTAATAGTACAATTTACACAAACATCAATATCCTTGTTACCATATATTATTTTGGGAGGGAAGCTATCTCTATACCCCAATTTATTGAAAAATGGTTACTTCTATGTTCCCTAAACACAAAGTAACACCACAATAAAGACATCCCACAGTTCAGCAAATATTTTGTAAAGATTACATTCCAAATGACTGTTTTCTAAGTTAAATTCATTTTAATAAGATTATGTTCATAACTGAACCTCTGCCACATGCTCTCTTACCTCATGCATCCATTTAATACTGGAAACATGTTAAAGTGCCAAAGCACTAACATAAAAACAGGAGAACTGAGCATTTGCTCAGTCACTCTGTGTATCTAAAAGCTGCAAAGTCTCAAATATGTAATTATGATTTACAAATGGCAAAATGATAAGGGCAGGTTTTTTACCACTTTCAATTAAACGAAGCATTCACTGCATATAACAACCGGTTACTCTGCAGGGGGGGAGGCGGGGGGGCTGCTGCCACGAGGCAGATGGGGGAGGGGGAGATGCCCCATGCACCCCGCAACCACTTACCGTGCCAAAGGGCCTTACAGTCAGGCACCTGTCGTGCCTCACCTGTTCGGTAGTGACTTCTCCCACTTTCTCCTTCTTCCTCTGAACAGCCCTTCACTCCCGTTGCTGCTTTTTCAGTCCTAGAGTTTTGTTCAGAGCCTGTGCAGAGGGTCTTTGGAAACAAAGCCCCACAGCGATTGGGTGGGTGGGAACCATTGGACCGGCTCCGAAATGGGCTGGAAGGAGCGGTCCGAGGACTCCAATCTGGCTTTGCAGCAAACAAGGGGATTGGAGGCATGTGAATGCATTCTAGTCTGGCGTCTCAAAACAACAACAACACGGTTTTTTTCCCCCCTGTGCTGGATTTTCGCTGCCATACTGTTTAACTTTCTTTAAAGTTTACTTGATGCAGAATGCATCAAAGTGAAGGGAATCGTTCCCACCCCATCCGATCGCTGCGGGGCTTCGTTTCCAAAGACTCTCTGCACAGGCTCCAGAGAAACCAAGATCCGGACTGAAAAAGCAGCAACGGGAGCGAAGGACTGTTCAAAGGAGGAGGAAGAAGTAGAAAGTGGGAGAAGTCCAAGGGAGACCTCCCCTCTCTGCCTCCGCTTGCATGTTGATGGAGGAGGCTTCCCTTGGGCATGGAACAGGGAGTCAGTTTCATTCGGTGCTTTGGAGAACCTCCTCCATCACCCTGAGGAGCATGAGAGCAGCAAGACCCCAAAGGCTGAAGGGAGGAGCCAAGAGAGAAAACCTCAGCATCGGATTGAAAAAAACTTGGAAAAACCAGAGACGGGAAGGCCAGGAGTGGAGACTCAGATTTATCATAACCGGTTTGCCGAACTCAACAAAAATTAGGTATTGGTTCTGTCGAACCAGTGCGAACTGGCTGAATCCCACCACTGTATCTTGATGAAGTATATAGTAATGTTTAACTCCTTCCTCCTTCAGTAGATAAACTGCACTAAAGACAGTGTGAGGGACAAGATCTACCCTTCTTTTTAAAGTTTCACATTAATCTAAAAGTCTGCAAATTGCAGGTTTTATGAAAATTGCTTACAGCAGTATTTCTCAAGCTTGAAATCTTTAAGAGGTGTGGATTTCGACTCCTAGAATTCCCTAGCCAGCCAAGGTAGAGAAACAATGGCTAGGAGAGTGAGCCAGAAGATAAAAATAGTGATGAATTAAATTTGGGATGGTTGAATTCCCCCTGCAATGTTCTTCCTACCACTCCAGTTAATCTTTGTCTTGGGGGAAAAGGGGCATGTGGGTTACAATGCAAAGAAAGTAGTGGGCTGCAGGCTTCTGTGGGATAACTGGCTGGTCCAGAGGCATTTTCATAAATAAAACTGATGCTCTAGACCAGTGGTTCTCAACCTGTGGGTCGGGACCCCATTTGGGGTCGATCAACCATTTCACGGGGGTCGCCAAGCAAGGCTGTCCGCCATTTTTTTTGTCCGCCATTTTTTTGTCCGCCATTTTTTCCCCTTTTCCGGCGGGTGCCTTACCTCCCTTGGGCTGGGCCAGCTGGTGGTCGGCCTGCTCCATCTCTGCTGCTTGCCAGCTACGCCTCGGCCGGTGCAGGGGGCGGAACCACGCATGCGTGGCGCTCCCGGGCAGGGAAAGTCCTCGACTTACGACCGGTTGGGTAGTCCTCGACTTAAGACCGGTTTAATCCTCAACTTATGACTGGTTTAGTCCTCGACTTACGACTGGTTTAGTCCTCGACTTACGACCGGTTGGGGTCGCGGCATTAAAAAGGTTGAGAACCACTGCTCTAGACTTATTTATTGTTTGTTCATATAACTCATCAGATAAAAATACTCATGGTAACAATTATAAAGCCATAATGAATATAATGTTAGTAAACAGTACCATTACAATTAACTAAACACATTTTAAAAACCCACAATAAAACAAAAGTCAGCAAAGATATTAGACCTCAAAAACGTGGTGGAAAACTATGGCCTTCCTTACCACACTAAAGGCTAGGAGACAGAAGGTCATCCATGTATTAGGTGGGAAGTTATTGTTGGGATTCAGTCTAATCTGGTTTTGTCCTCTCCAATCCCTTATGATCCCTGGATAGTAAGTGAGGACCCTATACCATATCCAGTACAGCCAAAGGTAGAGATATGCAACTGGGTATCATCAGCATATTGATATTACCTAACCATTTCAGTTTTAGGTGATGTATTTCTATTTTTAGAAGTAATTTTACTAAAAGACAATCTGGTGCACCTTGAGGAGGTGTCTATTGTCACATTGTTGCTTAGGCTTTCATTAAGCTATATGCAAGTAATAAAAGCAAAGTAGTAGAAAATGAACATTAACACACCTGGAGATTTTTTTAAAAAAAAAACAAAAAAAACAAAAAGAAGGAGAAGGACTGTTTCTAGGATCTACCAAAGAAACCAAATCATCACAGAGTAACTGTGAAGTTACAAATCCTTTTTATCATGCAAACTTTCTCATGTTGCATCTAGAACCATATTCCATATTCCATAGCTGCTTTTATCAGATTTAGCATTATATTGTTTGAACGGCCAGCTCCAAGCTGTGGATTCAATAGATTTAACTATTTTGTACAAACATCCAATGTTGAATTAACTGCATAAAATCTCAAATTAGAAATTCTAACTTAAAAGCACCTAGCTTTCGCCGGCCTCCTGCCGGCTTCGTCAGGGTGGCTAACCATCAGTGGGTGGCTGTTTTTATGGGAGTGGTGCCTTTTGCACCCGGCTCCTCGATCTCGTGACCGGGCCCAGATAGTCTTCTTGTTTCGCATCCTTAATTGTTCCTTTGCGAGTTGTTGTGTTCCTGGTTCTCTCTTTCCCACC
>NW_015403154.1:0-3383 GCF_001527695.2 Protobothrops mucrosquamatus
GAAGCTGCAGCCATTACAACCACCAGATTACGCCACACCATCAACAGTTGGTTCATTTCTCACCACTGGGATTCGCCGTCACTGGATTCTGACCGCAAATCCAGATCGATCGACACGCACGCATCTCAGCAGAAGGGGTTGACTCACGCAGTCAACCGTTATCGTGTGAACTTGCCGGCGAACGAGTGCCCTTAACGCCTTCAACTCAGCCGACAGGTGTGACCACAGTGACCCCGAGACGCACGTGAACACCGCTTCCGACCGGGATCAACAACAATCCGGCTGTGCCTGAACAAACAGCGACTACCCCAATTTATTATCGGCATGACGCATAAGGAAGCACAGATAAAGGCGGGTTGCGGTTCTATAGCTTGCTCCAGGATAGTTCGTGTTGGAATAACATGTGCCAACTGCAGCAGGCATTTCCATCCCAAATGCGCCCAAATGTCCCCCAGCGAGGTAAAAAAGCGCAACAGCATGGCCGATTCCATGTGGTTCTGTGCAGAGTGTACGGCAGCCCCACTAGTGAGATGTATAGCTATGCTGGCGCAGAAATGCGAAAAACTGGCAGAGGTGGTGGAGAAGGTAATTGTTGCCAGAACGGCCCAATTAGAACCAGCCACTACGGTGCTCGGAGCACGACGCCTGGAATCGAGCTCCGTCTCAGGGCCGAAAATCCAGGCTAAACGTAAGAGTAGTGGAGCAGCTTTAGCTAACTCGAATGCTCGGAGCCAAACGCCAGTGAACGTCCAGGCCCAGTCGACTCCGGTGACTTCTGTCTCGATACGAAGCGCCGCCCCTGAGGAGGCATCGGTAATCCAAGCTTCCCCCTTGCACCGGGGTTCATTTGTTACGGCAAAAAGCCTGACAACATACGCGTCCATTGCCGCCGCTGCCAGGTCCGAAGTAACACCAACGGCCACGGTACCGAAAGGCTCGGGGAGTACCACACAAACCGCAGTAACACCCATCAAGCCCAGTACACGGGCAAATTTCAAAACTGCCCCAAGTACGAAAGTTGGGAACAGCAAGAGAAACCATAACTCACTGACCATTATATGCTCTAACGTACCTGAATCTAGAGCAGTCACTATCAAGAATAAACTATTGGACGACATGAAGCAGTGGAGCGAAGTATGTCAACTAATGGGTGTCAACGTTAAGCCGGCAAGCATGATGCGCATTGTTCGTCACCCAAACTCGGTTCATCACGGCGAACCACGGCTTCTGCGAGTAATACTTCAATCAGGAGACGACGTGGAGGCCGTTCTCTTGTCAGCCACCCGCCTCCGGACGACGGAGTGCAGCGTTCGCATTTTTCCTGACATCCCCTGGAGCGAGCGCCAACGACAAAAGCATAACCCGGACGACCACCGTAGACAGCAGGCGGAAAAATCAATCTTCGTTCACGGTGTCCCGCAGCTCCAAACTTTAGACGTCCAACAGGCCCAAATGCATGATCAGGAGGAGTGGCGATACATTCGTGAAGCACTCTCCCTCGACAATGCAATCACGAGATCCATATCTAGACTACCGTTGTCCTCCAATTACAAAGGAGAGGGTCCAAGAGTAATGAAGGTCACGCTCCAGTCCAAGCACATGGTAGAAACCGCCCTTGCAACGTGGCATAAGTCGCGTGACAAGCTACCGTCTGAGGTACGGTTGAAAGGGGCCAATGCCCGGTCAAAAGTGCCTGAGAAAACACAAACAGAACGGGGCATATCAGCAAACCTTTTGACTTGTACTCCCGAAACGGGATTCAGCGTAGCACAGCCAACGGTCGCAGGAACGACAAGTTGCCCACCACACGCCGAGACGGAGTGGCTAGGTTGTGATGGATCTATTCCCCAGTCAAACGCGGCTTCAAGTCCATTGGCGGTAGTTTATCAAAAAAACGATTAGCGGCCGACCCCACGAGGGTCGGCAAAAGTACGCAACCGCCGCCTTCACTTGCAGACAGGCTGTTGATGTCTGAGTCACTCTCTTGTATGTACACCAACGCACAAGGCCTTCGGAGTAAACTGCTCGAGCTCCAATCTCGACAGGCCTCAATGTCTTGGGACCTCATCATGATGACTGAGACATGGCTAAGCGACGAGGTCACCGATGGCGAGATAGCGTTACCTGGGATGTCCATTCTACGCAACGATCGACCGAGCAGGGGAGGCGGGGTACTCCTTTACCACCGCAACGAGTTGTTCGTCGATCGCATCGACAGCCCAGAGGTTCAAGTGGTTGACGCGCTCTGGTGCCGCCTGCACCTGGGGCGCGGCGACACATGCCTAGTGGGTGTCGTGTACCGTCCTCCGTCATCCACCCAAGAAATGGACGATCACTTAGCATCGACTCTGAGGAACGCTCTGGCTCGAACATACAGCCATGTTCTTTTAGTGGGTGACTTCAACCTACACGCCTTAGACATCCCCGCCTGTCTTGATGAGGAGTTCAAAGCGGAGCTCCAGGAGATAATCGCTGGGTTTCCGCTGTATAACCACGTTGCCTCCCCCACAAGATTCAGAACGGGGAACAACCCAGCTCTCCTGGACCTTGTGTTCACCAACGAGGAATTGATGATAGAAACTGTATCGACAGAAAGTCCCTTGGGTCGCAGCGATCATGCGACTTTATTGTTCCGGTACGTCTGCTATGCATCATATCCCAGAGAAGACAACAAGAATCCCCAAGTAATCACAGATTACGATGTTCTGACAACACTCATTAACGCAACCAGCTGGTCATTCTTGACCGAACAAGCCCCCGACGTCGCCTGGCGAACGTTTGTTAGCCATTTTACTAATCTGGTGTCAAAAGCGTCGGAAAACAGGCCCCCACGCTCGAGCAGAGTAAAGTCCTACATAAGAAGTAGAACTCGAAAGTGCATGGCCGTGAGAGATGCACTGTGGCAAACCTACAAGACCTCACCGAGCACCGACACCTGGGAGGCCTACGTAACTCACCGGAATCACTGTGCCAAACTTGTACGTGATGACAAATTGAGGCAACAACAGTATCTGGTAGAGAAATTCACCTCGAATCCCAAACTGCTCTATAAACACGTCAACCAACTGCGCAAAGTGCAACGCGGTATTCCTATATTACACACATCATTTGGACAGGCACAAACTCCGCGAGCAGCGGCCAATGCACTTCGCCAGCAATTTTCACCAACATTTCAGAGGGTACAATCAACTCATTTTCTTCTCACCCAAATTACAACACCACCAGGGCTTTGCCACGTATCTTTTACGGTCACAGATGTCCTAAAGCGACTGACATCCCTTCGAGAACACAAATCTCCCGGAGTGGACGAAATACGCCCAAAGGCACTGAAAGCAGCCGCAACGAACTTGGCCGAACCACTCTCACGGTTTTTCCAACGCTGC
>NW_015403155.1:0-3382 GCF_001527695.2 Protobothrops mucrosquamatus
TTTTTATGGCTGCCTACTCATTCACGATGACTCTAGGTGGCTTAAAAACAGTAAAGACACAGTATATAAAAGTAAAATAAAATAATAAAATAAAATAAAAATACAGTAACCCCCCACTCCCGGTGACAACACAAAGTCAAATGAGCCATTTGATGGTTGCATCCCACTCTGGGTTTCCCAGGCCCACTGGCAAAACCAAATCTTCCGGGCCTTATGAAAGAGTGTCAAAGAGGGAGGTAGTCTATTTCTGAAGGGATATTTCGAAGGGAGAGATTTTTATAAATCATGATCCATTTGTTCATGGACTGAATTCATTAGTTCAAGACTAACAACTACATTCTGTTAAACTTGATCAGTTTTTCTTCTTGGTTGGGGGAGGAGATAGCTTCTTGTGCAAGCTTAGTCTATTCAATTTGTAAATCAGTATATTGTATAAATGCAGGTTAATGGATTGTATGAGGGCAACCAGAATTTAGTGAATAAAGCACAGTAGTTATGTTCATATAACATATTAAGTAGTAACGCACAGTTACAAACTAAATGATTCAGTTCATACAACTCTAAGCTATAGGCATCTTATGCACTGTCAAAATTAGCCAGATCAAATTGATTTTTTCTGCATTGAGTGAATCCAGCTGTTATATTTTATGATGTAGCATATCACCCATATCCCCTGACGGGTGAAAATCTACATACGCTATTACCTTTACAACAAGGGTGTCCAACCTTCGTAACTTTAAGACTTGTGGACTTTTAACTCCCAGAATTCCCCAGCCAGAAACTGTCCCATATGCTTCCAGTAAGTGAGAGATGCAGCTTCCATTTCTCCAAGCTTTATTAACATTTTCCTGCTGCTTAAAATGTCCTGTTATGAATTACTGTGACTGTCTCCTATTTACAGTGTTTGTTCTCTTCCAGTGCAACAGGAAGCTTTCCTTTGCTCTGTTTAAAAGGTTAAACTCTGCCTGTCTTGAGAACAATCAGTACAGGAAAATGTTTTTGACTGTGTTAGCTTCAGTCAGGACATAAAAGGCTTTCTACCAGGGCAAAATGGAATTTATCCTAGCGGACAACCCTAATGGTATGTCAGGCATTCATTGCTGCCTAACTGAGTAAAAATAGCTTGTCCTGCTGATTCTGCCAGCTAGTGTTGGCTACTATTAACTGCACTGTCTTCCCCTCAGCCAAGGTCTGTAGCACAATAACACTCACAACATAATGGAAAAGCAAACTTTTATGCTCAGTTCCCCCCCCCCTATAGTTTGTCTCCTGTGAATAGCAGTAAAAAAGGTAAACGATTAGATGTTTACATGAAACCAATAAAACAGGGTACCTAATCATAGTACCCTTGACCCCAAATAGGATTCCCAAAGGACTGAATATCTTTCATGGATAGAACTTTACATAAATGGGCCTCTTTTTGAAATGTGCTTGCCATAGGGGCATTGGAGAGGGGAATGTAACATTAGTGATTGGCCTGGAGATAAAAGTTTCATTCCATCTTCCATAGGTTAGATCAGTGGTTCTCAACCTGTGGGTCGGGACCCCATTTGGGGTCGATCAACCATTTCATGGGGGTCGCCAAGGAAGGCTGTCCGCCATTTTTTTGTCCGCCATTTTTTTTCCCTTTTCCGGCGGGTGCCTTACCTCCCTTGGGCTGGGCCAGCTGGTGGTCGGCCTGCTCCGTCTCTGCCGCTTGCCAGCTATGCCTCGGCCAGCGCAGGAGGCGGAACCACGCATGCGCGGTGCTCCCAGGCAGGGAAAGTCCTTGACTTATACTGGTTGGGTAGTCCTCGACTTACGACCGGTTTAGTCCTCGACTTACGACCGGTTTAGTCAACTTACGGCCGGTTGGGGTCGCGGCATTAAAAAGGTTGAGAACCACTGGGTTAGATAATATGCACTCAGGAATGGAGCTGTTTCAATATATTTTAAGGTTTTCAAACTTTTTTTAAGCTTTTGTAACATGCTGGTAATTTTTAAAAATTGCTGGTTGAACATGTAGCAAGCAATGTCTCAAAGATAATAGCAATGTCCCAAAGGTAATATCTGTGGCCCATATTCCAGTTGCATCTCCAGACTGACTTTTTTTTGGAACAAATCTGAATTATTTTAGGATATACCATTAGTTCTTTTGTTTTAGAGAACATCAGATGCTGTTTTTTTTTAAATAAATAAATAAATAAATAAATTTGCTTTTAAATAATTTAAAATTAAATTTGCTTTTCAAAATTATCCTGGCAAAATTATTGTGAAAAAGAAAAAGGAATCAGACTGGGCGAATTCATTTCACAGCTTTCTGCTAAGTCTGAGGAATCGTTTCAAAGTCAGTCATGATAAGGAGTAGGTTCCTAGTTTCATCAAATTCCTCTTAATTTTAATTTGTGCTTTTATTATATTGTAAGCTACCCAGTGTGGCTTGGGAAAGTGAGATAGATAGCATATACATTTAATTAATAAATAGAATCAGCAATACATTTATAGGTTATGTAAAAACAAATATATTTAATGCTTTAACTTAGTACAAGGCATATAGAAGGGGGGAAACTTTATAAACCACAAAATTAACCAAAAGAGCAAGATCCTTAATTCAGATGGCAACATTATCTGCAAAGATTATCAGACTGTTCTAATATGATTTGTGTTTGATTTTGTGAGTGTAAACCCAGCAATTGTGCCTTATAATTTATGCCTGTGTCTTCTATATTATCAATCATGGCTTATTCAACAAAACAATATTATATTACTTCTTACATTATATCTTCCTATTCCTCGAAAAATTCAAGATGACACATGTAGCTCTCCTTCTTGCAGCATATAATTATCATCTAATTTTATTCCACAATGACCTTTTGAGGTACGTTGGGTTGAGAAAGAATGATTGATCTGAAGTCATCCATTGGCTTCCATAGTTGAAAGTGGATTTGAATCTGTTTCTCAATTGTAATCAACACAATACTTCTGGATATAATTTTTGAGTCAGTTATATATCCAGTTAAATTGTCATGCTATCCAGTCAATATGTAATTAGTATGACTGAAAATGAACACAGTACAAGTATCAATGCCCAATTTCATTGTGATGTATCAATAACTTAGAAACTGAATCACCAATTTGTTATTTACTATGAGTTACAATTCAACTCTGCTCGGAGACTTCCGGTGGCAGGCGCCTTCGCTGGATGCAGCTGTTTGCTGCTCCCGCCTGTTTCTGCGTAAAAGCCGTTTTGACAGCCTGCATCAGCTGTCAAACGGCTTGATACCTTTCCCCTGGGCATAGGGGGAAAGGTGAGCTGCCTGAGGTAGGAGTTGAGTCCCCGAGTCGTCCCTTGTGGACGATGTAGGTGAGAACTCCTCCGGAGCCTCGGGATTCTCCGCGATCC
>NW_015403156.1:0-3380 GCF_001527695.2 Protobothrops mucrosquamatus
CACCTTCCTTCCTTCGTCCCTCCCTCCTGCCCTCCCTCTTCCTTCCTTCCTTCCTTCCTTCCTCCCTCCCTCCACCTTCCTTCCTTCCTTCCTTCCTTCCTTCCTTCCTTCCTAATAATAATAAACTTGGAAGGGACCTTGGAGGTCATCTGGTCCAACCCCCTGCTCAGGCAGAAAACCCTATACCATTTCAGACAAATGGCTGTCCAGTCTCTTCTTAAAAACTTCCAGTGTTGGGGCATTCACCACTTACTTCCTTCCTTCCTTCCTTCCTTCCTTCCTTCCTTCCTTCCTTCCTTCCTTCCTTCCCTCTTTCTATATATATGTGTGCATGTGTGTGTATATATATATATATATATATATATATATATATGTATATATGTATATATGTATATATGTATATATGTATATATGTATATATGTATATATGTATATATGTATATATGTATATTTGTATGTGTATGTGTATGTATATGTATATGTATATGTATGTATACATATTTATATATTTCCACACACAAGCACCCACACAGTGGCAAATCTAGTAAACGGATCTTCAATCATAACCAGACAGAAAGGGTTCTTCTAATGTCACTTTTTTTTTTTAACCATGCAAACTTCGTGAAGTGGAACATTAAGGTCATTAAGCGTCGTATCTGTTTAAAATATACTTAAAATATTCTAGCTGACATCTGTCGCCCTCAGTTATTTAACAACGTATGGAAAACGTGTCCCTGGTGGGCTAATGAACACTGTGGCACGCATATCAATTTGAACCATTTTGAATCACATTCTTAACAATTTACTCAGTGGAACCGGCTGCTTTATTGATCGCTTAAATGCCAATACTGCAATTCCAGACAATGTCATGGTTATTATACAAAGTCCCCCGAGAGAGGGAGGTACAAGGTTTTGCCATATGATCGTTAGACCAAACCAGAGCTGTCACTATTATTGGTTGTGTTACTCAGCGGAGCAGGGAAATCTCAACAAATCAACCTCTGAAACAAAATCCACCCCCCACTAAATAAAGGGAAAAGTCCGACGGGATTCGGTGTCACACACAGCCGCAGCGCTAGCTGTGACATGTGGCGTTGTTTGTGCGCCGCAAACTTTCACCAGCCCTAACGAAGAAAGAAGTAACGAGGTAATTAGATTAGATTAGTCGAGCCGGTTTGACGGCTGTCCCCAACCCAAAGAGGAAAAGAGATTCTCCAAAAACCCTACGCAGAATCTTTACACTTCAGAGAAACGTTTGCTCCGGATGGCATCTCTGGATAAACGCAGAATAAAAATAGCTCTCAATCACTGGATAATGGAAGCAAAAAGAGGGATACGTCACTACTGTACAGCACATTAAAATGTAATTTGAACAAAAAAAGGGGACAGAATGCACGAGAAAAATGCTGGGTTTTTTGAAGCACCACATTCTCTGGCCTTACCTAGATTTGCCTTGAAAAAGGTGGGAAAATAAAGGGTTGGATTTTTTTTTTATTTAGCAGAAATGTTTAACGCTAGGACAAGTGCAAAGAGAAGATAAACAAATGGGAGACTTCTTTTTTTTAAGCTTTCCACACAACCTTGAAAATAGATGCCGTGTGTTAATAGTCCTAGGAATGTTGATGAAAGGATTCATTAAACAATGAGAGATTTTTATTGTGGCTTGTGTAGAAAGAAGAGGGAGGTCAACCTGTTCTCCAAAGCACCTGAGGAAAGGATGAGAAGCAATGGGTGGAAACTAATCAAGGAGAGAAGCAACCTGGAACTAAGGAGGAATTTCCTGACAGTGAGAACAATTAACCAGTGGAACAACCTGCCTCCAGAAGCAGTGAATGCTCCAACACTGAAAGTTTTTAAGAAGAGACTGGACAACCATTTGTCTGAAATGGTATAGGGTTTCCTGCCTGAGCAGGGGGTTGGACTCGATGACCTCCAAGGTCCCTTTCAACTCTGTTATTCTGAATCTTGGAAGAAAAGTCAGACTGCTTTACTGAAACTACAAGAAACCAGCTGATGGTTCCAAAGAACCCATAAAAGAATGAATGAATGAATGAATGAATGAATGAATGAATGAATGAATGAATGAATGAATGAACACATGCATACACACATACACTGAGAGATACTATAAACATTTTTTTTTGTTCTGAGGAACATTTTTGGCTGGAAACATTTTTGGAAAATCAGCTACTATTTCTAAGCTTCCTACATTTTTATGTCCCGATTCATGTACTTGTGGCTACTATGTTGAATTTATGATCCCCTCCCTATGGACATCTCTGATTGAATACCTCAGTACTGTACCTTTATACATCTTTGAGTAATCAATTGCCATGTAGATAAAGATTAGCACAAAGCTTTCTGGTTCAAAAGAGGGGTCAAAGAGGTCAAACTTGATCAGCCTTCCCTCAACAGAGGGGGAGGGATATGAGACCACTTATCTCCAGTCTACAACACAAATCCTTTCAGCAGCTCCAAGAAGGCTCCACACCCATTTGCACCACTCAGGTGACCCTGAGGACACAGGTAAACCTCCAAGTGGCCTCAACAACTCTCTAAAAAGAAGGCAAATGACCAGCTGTCTGCAAGGAGTATAAACCCTGCTATTCTCCCCACCATCCAGTCAGAGCTGAAGAAGCTTCTTGGATGAGAAGCGAAACGTCTTCAAAGAAAAACAAGAAAGTCCAGTTGCCTCTTGAAAAAGCACCTTTGGGACAGTAGCACAAAAGCACGTGCATACACATCTCTGAGCATAACACAAGACTTCTCCCTACAGCAATAAAGGGTTACTATTGGTCAAGGGTATCCACTCCCTCATATATCACATTCTAAATGCTTGTGTTGAGTGGGGTTTTAATGATTTGAAAGCTGCTCCTTCACAGTGATAGGGTAGTTAGAGCACATTAATTGCAAATGACACATATGGAGAAATTAATGATCCTGTGAATTTTTCCTCGGACAAATGACGGGGATGCATGCATTCATCAAGAAACCAAATGGCTCCATTGAATAGTTTCTAACTATCAGTTTGGCCCTTCAGGATTAATTAGTTTGGATACAGTTGTGTGATATTGTACACTTGGAATACTGTGTACAGTTCTGGTCACCACAATACAAACAAAAGGCATGGAGACCCTTCCAGGGGAACGGATAATCACGAAAATCATGCTTATAGATTCCTACACGTGGAATCTGTGTGGGGTTGTCAACTGTCCT
Organism: Protobothrops mucrosquamatus; assembly: GCF_001527695.2. Taxonomy (NCBI): domain Eukaryota; kingdom Metazoa; phylum Chordata; class Lepidosauria; order Squamata; family Viperidae; genus Protobothrops; species Protobothrops mucrosquamatus. Next base: position 3,217 of record NW_015403156.1, read on the forward strand.
ATTGGTTTCATTCCATTGTCGAAAATCTCTTGCTATGCTTTTGCAAAAAAAGTCTGAATTCAACCCAGTGGCATCAGATTAGCTAGTTCAAATCACCTGTCAAATTTGATTCGGAGAGTTAGCTCAATGAGTCGGTCAAATTGCCACTGAATCTCTACCGTCCA
>NW_015403157.1:0-3379 GCF_001527695.2 Protobothrops mucrosquamatus
TCAGGCAGGAAACCCCATACCATTTCGGACAAATGGCTGTCCAGTCTCTTTTTAAAAACTTTCAGTGTTGGAGCATTCACCGCTTCTGGAGGCAGGTTGTTCCACTGGTTAATTGTTCTCACTGTCAGGAAGTTTCTCCTTAGTTCCAGCTTCTCTCCTTGATTAGTTTCCATCTGTTGCTTCTTGTCCTGCCTTCAGGTGCTTTGGGGAATGGGCTGACCCCCCTTTTCTTTGTGGTAGCCCCTCAATATTGGAAGACTGCTATCAAGTCACCCCGGTCCTTCTTTTCACTAGACTAGACATACCCAATTCCTGCAACTGTTCTTCGTATGTTTTATCCTCCACTCTATCATCTTTGTTGCTCTTTTCTTACCTAACCTTGATCACCTGACCTTGATGGCTAGCTGATCCTCAGATGTTAGTTAGTTGGTTGGTTAGTTAGTTTGCAAGAAGAAGGCTTGTGAGAGAGACTAATCCATGCCACGCTCAGTCTTGTGTTTTCAGGCTGCAACGGGAAACATCAGATTTTCCATCTTTCCAAGCAAGGTCTCCTGACCTTGTGATGAATGACAGATGGCTGTGTGATTATTGTAAGCAGTGTGTAAGCTAGTGTGATTACTGAAAACAAGGGATGAGCAGGATATCGGGGGTGAATCCAGGGGAAACAGAGAACAAAGCAGAAGCAGGAGTTAACCAGATTCTCACAATCTGATTATTGGCTGACACTCCCTGACACGAACGGATGATGGTTCAGAACTCAGCAGCTTACTTCTGGTCCTCTTTTCCTAAAACCAGGTGGAGTCACTGTTTCTCAGCTGACAAAGCTGGATCAGGTTGGAAAAATAGTTTTAAAAAGAAGAGTTGGCCTAGAAAGCAGAAGAGTGCCGAGTTCCAGATTTTCCTGAAGCACAGAAGCCAGCTGGGAGATTTTAGGTCAATCCTGATCCACCTGGTAGGGTTATTGTGGTGGTGAAAATAGGAAGCGGGAGCATCCAGTACGCCACTTTGAGTTGCGCAAAATAAAGGGAGGGCCTAAGAATTATTTTTCTTAACTAATGCAAGAACTGTATTCTTGGTTCTGTAAAAGGCTGCATTTGTGCAGAAGTCATGGAGGTAATTGCTCCAGCAGATTGTTATATTTATGATCATTTAGCTGATGAATAATATCATAATGTTGAAGATTTGCCAGCTCATTATCATAATGATATTTACGACACTTTATCCAGCTGGTGGTGATCATTTATAATCATCTGTAGCTATAGATGTTAATTTATTTCAAATCCAACTGGACACTGAATTCTCACGGAAATTATTTTGTTTGATAAGCAATTTGCACTTCTGGTTTTTCGAGGAATACATCCTGATTCATGTTTTCTTTTCCCTTTAAATCTGGCTGCCCTGTCTTCCTGTCCATCCTGGCCAAGTGGCTGGACATCATTTTCTGGGATACAGGAATGGGTTGATGGTGCCACTGAGTACAAGGATGAATGGTGTGATTGAAGTCATTTCCTACAGAAACTCAAATGACCATTCATAACTATGCATGTTTACCGCAACTTCCCAAAAATCTTCCAGCCCATTTATTGAAGGAAAATACACCCAGTTTGGGAATGGAATGGACAATGGGGGTTGAGGGGAAACAACCAGTTCACCCCCTCTGGCCAGGGAGATTGAAAATCAAACCAGTTCTTTCAGGTAGCGAAAAGCAATTCCTGTTCAGCGGACACAGGCTCAAATTTGTTCTCCAAAATTCCAAAAGCTTATTTATCATTTTCAACCTGTTCAGAAAAGCAAGCAAAAGCTTGCTATGAAAGTTTCAGGAATACAGAATAACAGAGCTGAAAGGGACCTTGGAGGTCATCTAGTCCAACCCCCTGCTCAGGCAGGAAACCCTATACCATTTCAGACAAATGGCTGTCCAATCTCCTCTTAAAAACCTCCAGTGTTGGAGCATTCACCGCTTCTGGAGGCAGGTTGTTCCACTGGTTAATTGTTCTCACTGTCAGGAAGTTTCTCCTTAGTTCTAGGTTGCTTCTCTCCTTGATCAGTTTCCACCCATTGCTTCTTGTCCTGCCTTCAGGTGCTTTGGAGAATAGCTTGGCTCCCTCTTCTTTGGGGAAGCCCCTGAGATATTGGAGCACTGCTTTCATATCATAGTCCTTCTTTTCACTAGACTAGACATACACAATTCCTGCAACAAGACACTGTTTTCTAATCAGGGTTGATTTCAAGTGTCCTACTTATCTTCTCATGGAAATGGAAAAGATTCTGTCTTTTCCTGAGCAGGAGGCTCATAAGTTTCGTATTTCCCCAAGTCTCCTGGCTATCTCCCTTTTATCTACCCGGTGGCTCTTTGATCCCCCTTTTTTTTTTGCCCTATGATGCACTATTTCGCTCAATGGAAGGTTACAAACAATCAAAGAGATGCAGAAGTGTGCAGATGATAACCATGTCAAATTTAGCATGAGTGTTACTTTTTAACCTTGGGTTTCTGAACCCTACGGATTTCAACTTTGGCTACTATTAGATGAGAACTCTGCCTCAATTAAATTACACGAGTCCGGTGTCAAGAGGATGGAAATGATTAAATGATGGATTTAGAATTCAAACAGAGAACAAACGTTGCATATAGCACGGGATTGACCTTCACCAGTTGAGAGATAAGCTAAAAAGAGAGAGATAAGCTAAAAAGAGAGAGATAAGGTAAAAAGCTTGCTCAATTCCTTTCGCTTTGAGTACAAACAGAATGTCTTATCGGCCAGAGACAGTCGGTTGAAAGTTTAAAAACAAAAGTTGGTGAAACCTCCCACAAAGACTGTTCAGAATAATAGCAATAACAATAGACTTATACACCGCCTCACAGTGCTTTACAGCCCTCTCTAAGCAGTTTACAGAGTCAGCCTCCCTCCCCACAACGATCTGGGTCCTCATTTTACCGACCTCGGAAGGATGGAAGGCTGAGTCAACCTTGAGCCGGTCAGGATCGAACTCTTGGCAGTGAGCAGAGTCAGCCTGCAATGTTGCCTTCTGACCACTGCACCACCACTCTTTAATAAAGCTATTAAAGTGATTTCCAGATCTTGAACTGGTGCCATGGGTTAGGGGACAATGGAACCAGACTCTCCTAGATTGAGAGCAACACAGCAGCAAGATGACTAGTGCATATTAAAAAAAAGTCACCTTCCACAGGGGTGTCCAATTTTGGCAACTTTAAGACTTGTGAACTTCATGTAAAAAAGATGTTGAGACTCTAGAAAGAGCGCAGAGAAGAGCAACAAAGATGATTAGGGGACTGGAGGCTGAAACATATAAGGAACGGTTGCTGGAATTGGGAATGTCTAGTTTAATGAAGAGAAGGACGAGGGGGGACATGATAGCA
>NW_015403158.1:0-3379 GCF_001527695.2 Protobothrops mucrosquamatus
CGGCGGCGGCGGCGGGAGCAGGAGCGGAGCGGGCCGGGAGAGCAGCGGAGGGGAGGCCGCTCGCTTGCTCGCTCTCGCGCGGAGGGGGCGGGGCTCGGCGGGCCGGGGGCGCGTCGCCTACGCACGCACGCACGCACGCACGCGAGCCGGCGGCGGCGCGTCACATCACGTGGGCCAAACAGGCTCACGTGCCTCGGCGCAGCGCGTCGGGGAAGCCAGCGGCGCCGGCGGAGAAAGGGACGAGCGAGGAGGCCCCGCCCACCCGGCTGCGCGTGCGCCCCTCGCGGAGTCGGCCTTGGCGACCTACAGCGCTTGCGTGGAGTCTTTCACAGGAGTGTCGGAGGGGAGCGGGGGGTTCCGTCCTGATTCCGTCCGGGGCCGAGTCGGGCCTTTGACCGCGCCGGGAGCAGCGGGACGCCGATATCTCTGGCTTTCCGGACGGCAGAATCCCTCTGGCGTCGTCCTTCCTATGTCCAAACAAAGCCAGGCCGTGTTTCTCTCCCTGCTGGCTGGGGAATTCTGGGAGTTGAAGTCCACTCACCTGGAGGGGGCTGAGGAGGTGGAGAAACGCCCACCTGCAGAGGCCGCCCAGGTGGCTGTTGACCGCTTGGAGCCCGGCGGGGGAGCTGATGAAGTGACCGCCGGCCCCGCCTGCCTCCTCCCCGCGCCTTTCCCCTTGACGGGCGTGCTCTCCTCCCGCTCAGGCCCTGCAGTTTTCCCGGCCGGGCTTTTCAGAAGCGGTTGGCCATTGCCGCCTTCCTAGGGCGGAGAGTGAGTGGCTGGCCCAAGGTCTCCCAGCTGTCCAACTCTCAGCGACTTTATAAATGGTTTACCGACGGTTAAAAACATCAAGAAAACGTTTTTCAAAAGTGCCATGAGCCACCATTGCCTACTGCAGTGGTTCTCAACCTGTGGGTCGGGACCCCATTTGGGGTCGATCGACCATTTCATGGGGTCGCCAAGCAAGGCTGTCCGCCATTTTTTTTGTCCGCCATTTTTCCCCCTTTTTCGGCCAGCTGGTGGTCGGCCTGCTCCGTCTCTGCCGCTTGCCAGCTACGCCTCGGCTGGCGTAGGGGGCGGAACCACGCATGCGCGGCGCTCTTGGGCAGGGAAAGTCCTCGACTTACGACCGGTTGGGTAGTCCTCGACTTACGACCGGTTTAGTCCTCGACTTATGACCGGTTTAGTCCTCGACTTACAACCGGTTGGGGTCGCGGCATTAAAAAGGTTGAGAACCACTGGCCTACTGCCCGGGGCTAAGGGAGAGTGACTGGCCCAAGGTCTCCCAGCTGGCTTTGTGCCTAAGGGAACACTAGAACTCGCAGCCTCCCAGTCTCTAGTTCAGTGTTTCTCAACCTTGACAATTTTAAGGCATGTGGACTTCAACTCCCAGAATTCCACAGCCAGCATTGCTGGCTGTGGAATTCTGGGAGTTGAAGTCCACATGCCTTAAAATTGTCAAGGTTGAGAGACACTGCCTAGTTCGATGTCTTCACCACTGTGCTAAGCTGGCTCTCACCGCATTTGCTCTATTGGCAAAACGCTGCTGGAGTGCTCAGATTCAGCCAAAGGGGCAGTCAGTGTGGAGAGCCCATGGTGGCACAATGGTTAAGGCACCAGGCTAGGAACTAGGAGACTGCAAGTTCTAGCGCTCCCTTAGGCACAAAGCCAGCTGGGAGACCTTGGGCCAGTCACTCTCCCTTAGCCCCAGGAAGTAGGCAATGGCTCATGGCACTCTTGATTAAATGTTTTTAACTGTTGGTAAACCATTTATAAAGTCGTTGAGAGTTGGGACAGCATATAAATTTAATAAATTATTTGCCTAACATCAATGGCTCTGCATCCGTCTGGAAGGAAGTGTCAAGCGGCATGCCACGGATCTGTTGTAGGTCTGCGACGTAACATAATAAATGACTTGGAGGAGGAGTTAGGAAATATGATTTATCTAATTTGCAGATGAACCAAATATTTTCCTTCGAAGTCATCTTTGGTTCATTAGAACAGGGGTCCTCAGCCTTGGCAACTTTAAGACTTGTGGACTTCAACTTCGAGAATTCTGGGAGTTGAAGTCAACAAGTCTTAAAGTTGCCAAGGTTGAGGACCCCTGCATTAGAAGACGGTATCTAGTTTAAGCTACAAGTAATATTTATTTGGTCAATGACCAGCACAAAAGAGACAAATAGAAAATAAGTTTAAGATTCAGAGGATCTTGGGATGATGGAAGATTGAATGGAAACCAGCAGAATGAATTCCAACAGGAGCAAATGCAAAATTCTGCATTTCCATAGAAAATAAAGGCATGGATATAGCATGGAACCCTATGGTCCGCTGTACATGTCAAAGGGAATTTAAATCAAAAGTGTGATCCCAGGCTGCATCAACTGGTATTGATACCTTCCAATCCATAGGGTTTAAAACTCAGTATATTAATCTCTAATATTTCAGCCTGTTTGATCAAAGAATAGCAGCAGTGCAGATCTGTGCATAGTGCATCACACAAAAAGCATCTAAGTCAGGAATTCTGGCCGTGGAATTCTGCCACAAGGGCAGCCCCTGCCTGAGTGGTATTTAATCCAGGGAAGTAGGTTCAAACTAGACATCAGGCCGAACTTCCTGAAGGTTCAAGCTGCACAAAGTGGTGAAATCTACTTTGTGGGGCATCTTCAAGCAGAGGCAGCTGGTTTTAAGACATGGTTTTGATCTTATTAGTTTGTGTGGTTTTAAGTTTGTTAGCCCCCAAAAGTCATGTTTACAAGACTGGTAGCTGTATAAATTAATAAATTTGCCAAATATTCAGTGAATCCTAGACCAGCCTGCTTAGATTAAATGACTTCTAAAGCATCTTCCAGTGGCACAATTCACCCTTGAACTCACCAGTGCATAAACACAGCTTTGCTTACGTTGTTGCTGTTTGTGAAGAGATCTGAACAATTAACCAGTAATAATAATAATATTCAGACAGGAAGGCGGTGCAGAGAGTGGTGCGAATGGCCGAAAAGATCATTGGCAGTTCCCTCCCTCCCATCCAGGACATAGCACAGAAGCGCTGCTTGAGCAGGGTCCGCAAGATTATCTGGGATAATCCACAGCCTCTCCATGACCTGTTTTCCTTGTTACCTTCTGGGAGGAGGGGGCTTCATGGTATCCGTAGCAGAACATCCAGATTCAGCCACAGTTTCGTTCCATACAGCATTAACCTTGCGAACTCTCAAGCTTCCTCCTTCCGTTATATATTCAAGATGGACAATATTTAATATTTATTGCTACGTATATGTAGGGATGTGGGTCTATACATATGTTGTTCATAGTATGTTTAGGTGTGTGTCATGTATGTGTTTCACTTTGAGAGCGGGCAACTAAATTTCATTTTTGATGTGTG
>NW_015403159.1:0-3379 GCF_001527695.2 Protobothrops mucrosquamatus
GGGGGTGTTTGGTTTTTATTCCCCCCATCTGCTGGGTGGTTGCAGCAGGTTTTGGTCACTTCACATGACCCTGGGACACTGTGACCGTCATAAATATGAATCAGTTGCCAAGCATCTGAATGTAAATCACAAGACCCTGGAGATGCTGCAACATTCCAGCTGATCGGCGCTTCTTCTGGGCTCAGCAGAAGCACCAGGAGCAGCGCCGAGCTCCAGCTGGAGCCTGGCGCTGATCCTGGCGCTTCCACGGAGCCCTGACAGCCCCAAAGAAGCGCTGATCCTGGCGCTTCCGCTGAGCCCTGACAACCCTGCAGCTCCAGCCATCTCTCGCTCAGGCGTGTGCGGTGCTGCCACCGGTTCAGCTAATTCCCTTCCCCCACTACCACTTTTCTAGGATGGTCGCGTACCACCTGCCAGGTGCCAATGTACCACAGGTGGTACCCGTACACTGGTTGAAAAGCCCTGAGTTAGTTGACTGGGTCAGTTAACTCCCAGGTGTTCCCATGGCACTCGAAACCTCTATTAACATAAGTGATTTGTGATAGCAGAGCAGTTGTATTTCAATAACACTTTTAATCTGGCAACTGAATTATCCTATTTTCTAACTTAGCTCACTCTCCAATGCTCCTGCTGGTACCACTGATTCTCATTATCCATGGTTGTTATGTTCTATAAAGTCACCAGGTAGGTACAATGAAATAGGAAATATTGAATCATCGCTCCTAGGGGAAATACAGGACATTGATTTGCAAGAAGGCAGAACATTGCCTTGTTGAAACTCAGCTGGAAATGTTTGTGCCTTGGGTGACTCACATTTTTCTCTGCTTTCAGGGTGTCCATGAATGACGGAAAAGTGCCCCAAGTATGGATTTGGGAGTTACAAATACATTTTAGCAAGCAGGCGAATTTGCTAATATGGGAATCTGCGAATAATAAGGATCGACTGTATTTACCTGGCAAGGTAAAAGTTGCATGAATCCAGCTGAAGACTGCCATCTGCATGCTAAATGGGCTTGAGATAAAAAAAAATATTGTTCCTGTCTTCACACCGTACTAAAATGGCTCGTAGGAAGGGGTAGCACGAGCTGCAAACATCCAGGTAGTTAACTAAGAGAAAGCTGAATAATAGAATAATAGAGTTGGAAGAAATCGTAGACGTCTTCTAGTCCAACCCCCTGCTCAAGCAGGAAACTCTGTAACTTTTCAGACAAATGGTGGACCAATTTCTTCTTGAAAACCTCCAGTGGTGGAGGACCCACAATTTCTGAAGACAAGCCTTTCCACTGGTTAATTGTTCTCACTGTCAGGAAATTTCTTCTTAATTGTAGCTTATTGTAGTCTGAAAGAACTCTGGATTGATTCCATTTTTAAAAGAGCATTTCCTTCTGCAACTGTACAACTTGTACAACTTGTACAGAGTTGGGGCAGCTCCTGAATATTTTGAGCAATGGGGACAGCAATTTATCCCCCCCCCGCTGCATTCAGATCAAGAACGCCCAGCAACCCATAAGGATGTCATGGAGAGGCACCAAGGTTAACATAAGAGGACTTTGGCACATACCTTTATAAGCTGTGAGATCAACCTGAAGGCATGTGCATCGTCTCATTTGAATTGTTCTGTATTTCTTGTGGCAGAAATAGTTGATTTGCAACATGTCAGAGCCTGAACATTCTGGACAAATTCTAAATGAGATAATTGTGAACTTTGGCAGTATGAGAATAAACAAACCAATCCTGAGCGCCAAATAGATGGATTAAATGAAAGGGCCTGTTTCACACACAGCTGACAGAAACAATAAGCTTGGTCTGTGGACAGCATTGGATATTTTCCAGAAACTGCAAAACGCAGATATGAAGGAATTATGTGAATATTCAGATTCACTTCAAAAATGACCTTTGATGTGTTTCCTGTCTCCATGGGATTGGAGGAGAAGTTTAGAAAGCTATCCTTCGCTCTGTTTAAAACTTTTTCAGAGATTGCCTTACCCAAACATGGTGCTTTACCATATTTTTAATTGTGGATTAAAATAAATTTCAAAAAACCCAACATGTAGAATAATCTCCACCATTTTTTTAACAGTTCTTCTTCAGTCCTATGGAAGATAAATTATTATTATTATTATTTTTACAAAAAGGGAGAGAAATTAACAACAATTATTACAGTTAGTCTATAATAATCTTAAGACTTTTTTATGTTGCTATATAACAGAATAACAGAGTTGGAAGGGACCTTGGAGGTCTTCTAGTCCAACCCCCAGTTCAAGCAGGAAACCCTATGCCATTTCAGACAAATGGTTGTTCAATCTCTTCTTAAAAACCACCCATGACTTCTGGAGGCAAGTCGTTCCAATGATTAATTGTTCTCACTATCAGGAAGTTTCTCCTTAGTTCTAGGTTGCTTCTCTCCTTGATTAGTTTCCATCCGTTGCTTCTTTTCCTGCCTTCAGGTGTTTTGGAGAATAGCTTGACTCCCTCTTCTTTGGGGCAGCCCCTTGGAGCACTGCGATCATGTCACCCCTAGTCCTTCTTTTCATTAAAATAGATATATACAATTCCTGCAACCGTTCTTCATATGATACCCGAGAGTTATATGTGACTGTTCTATATTTTATTGTGGGTTTCAACCTTCTTGGCTTCTCACACTTTCATTCAACCCAATAAAAGATCTCAAAAGGGCATTTTTCCTTCCTTGGGGGGGGGGGTTCTTTCTACAGTAGTGTTATGGACAACTCTGCCCTTGAGAAGTTGCTGGAGAAATTCAGAGAAATCTTGCATCAGGATTCTCATTGCACAAATCTGATGGGGAATTTCAGAAGACTATTTGTATATGGTTATAAGCAGTTTTATGTGCCATACAAAACCATACCTGTTCTCAAAAGGAATAGAAGCGCATATATAAGCTTAGAAACAGATGTAAAACCTGGAAGCATTGAACATATTTTCTTAATGGATTGTACCTGTGACAGGAAACTGAATATACTGGGACAGATCACATTAACAATCAAACTGAATATATATGTGGACAGAAATCAAACCCCCATTATGGTTCTGCAAAGCTTCTATTTAGAGGCAATTCAATCGAATCAAAAGCTGATTTCATAATGGACTTCTGTGCATGGGCAAATGCCCCGGTCCCAAATTGAATCATTTTAAGAACTATTTGAATGTAATCAAACTTTAATTGGATCAAGGCTGACTTGCACATTCCAACAGAATCATTCCCACCACCACCCCTTCCTCAGGAACTGCATTTAGGAATGGCATATGAAATGGATGCCATGATTTGTATGTGAATGGTTCACGTTCAACCATTGTCTGATGGGATGTTGACTAAACGATCCCGTGGCAACTTTTCTTCTAGGAGAAATCTGAAAGTCTC
>NW_015403160.1:0-3379 GCF_001527695.2 Protobothrops mucrosquamatus
GTGAGAAAGTAAGAACTTACTAGTTTTCACATTAGCTATCAAAAACACTAACTCCACCTGTTGTTGTACAACCACAGTTACTAGCTACTTTACATTTTGTGAAATATTGGTTACTCATTCTGCATAATAATCTTTTCTCTGAAAGCATTTCCTACATGATTAGAAAACCAATAACCAAGATTTGAAATTCCTTCAAAAAGCCAGCAGAAGGGCATGGAACAGCATAAGAGTATACAAAAGATATAAATATTGGAAACAGTCTTCGTAAGATCAAAAGTGATAAATTCTAGAGATACAATTGTACTGAAGCCCCCAGGAAGATATAAGTGTCGATAGCATGAATGCCTTTGAGAGATCTAATAGGACCAAGATTTCTGTATCTTTTCAATATCCTCTATTCAATACAGTCTATTGTGAAGGATTTGGAGATGAATAGGCACAGAATTGGAAACATACATGAGAATCAGAAGGTTAAAATGATTTCTTAGGAGCAATTAGTAAGCAGATCTCAAATATAGAATTCAAATGCTGGATTTTTGTTATAGAAGAAAATATGATGAATCAGCATGTATCTTGCTAGAATGTGGCTCTTCCTAAGAATTGTTAGTAAGTCCATAAGTAAATTGTGCCTGGTAAGTCACGGGCTACACACATAGATTTATTATTGAGTGAAGTAAGGAATTAAGGGTATTTAGAACCAATGGAAGTGATTATTTTTGGCCTGCCAACAAAATAAGCAAGAACTGTTGAACATGAAAAAATAACTTGCAAGAGGTGTTGACTGTGTCTAAGCAAAGCCACACAGAACAAATCATAATAAAAACCTGGTATTTGGTTAGTGCCACGAGGCACTCTCACAACCGAATAACAATCATAGTTGAAATTTTCTCCATCTTTTCTTCAATCCCCTACTACAATGTGTGTGTGTGTGGGACATTCTTATGTAACCTAATCTTACATTCTCCAATATTAATAAATTATAAGTATAACAGACTTCCGGTTCCGGATCGTGGCATACGCAGTCGTGTGGAGAGACTCGTCTCTTCGCTGGCTGTTTTCCCTCCGCCTGTAGACCCTTAATTGGGTCAAAAAGTCACCCTGAAGGGGTGACCACCGTCGAGGAGGCCCTTGTCGACTGCGGAAGGGTGGCAGCTCCTTCCGTGGTCTGAGCCAGCTCCTTAGGGCCGACGGAGAAAAGATCAGCCAGTAAAATGGCCGATCACCCAGCTGCACCAGCCGAAAGTCAGAAGAACAGCTAAGCATAAAGAACCACCATGGAGAATCTGAGTGAGACCTTTCCTTCCCTCTCTTTGCCCTAACTACTCTCCTGTAAAAAGCTTTTGAATTACTTCCCTGCTTTAAGAGAGCGGCGTTTGTGTACTTGGGAAAAAGCTCTTGAAACCAAAGAAATAAAACAGCTAATTTTTTATTGACTATTTGATTTTTGGGATACTTAGGGATCCTGAAAAAAATTCTGTCATTGAACATTATTATTATTCTACTTATTGTGTTGGAGATATTTGTGTTTTTCTTTTTCTATTTTTCTAATGAGATAAACTTTTATTAACCTGGAAAAAGATTTTACAGTCTACTGAGGACATCTTGTGGTGAAAAATGTTATTGCAGCTGCATTTTCCATTGCTGTTTGAAGATGGATTTGACCTTCAAATGATAATAAAAAGGAAAAGATAAAGGACTTGAAATAGCTGGGTGGTGAATTTGTCTATTAGAAATTGGAGGTGAATATTTGTTGACTCTTACTAAATATAGCCTCGACTAAAAGATTAAAAGATTTTTTCACCACTGAAATGGAGGAATCTTACCCACAGCTTGATTATGAATTTATACTGGAAAAAAACTTGGAAGCTACGGAGTATATGAAATCTTGGAGAAAAATTAAAGATGATATTTCAGAATCACAAATTGATTCTCAAATTTTAATGGATAAAGCTATAGGCCAAGGAACAATAGAGGAGGAACAGAGTAATCCCAAAGAGGCCTCTATCCAACAACATATACAGCGTAAAGAGATGGAGGATCCATACCTACAACTCAACTATGAACTTATACTGGGAGAAATTGTGGAAATTACTGACCAAATCAACTTTACACAACCCCATATACAATTTATGGAGGATTTTGATGATCAAAGAATAACTTTAATTGAGATACCCGAAATGTCAAAAATAACAGAGATTGACATCTAGACACAAGCTACTGAAAATTGTGATAACATGGACAATCAATTAATAATTACAACATGGAATAAAACTGGTTACACCATTCAGATGACACTGGAAGAAAGGGAAGAGAACTTTGACCAGTCTGAAGTGTTGAGAAATACCTCTATTCAAATATTGAGGTTTGATAATGCAGAAGCTTTACTATGGAAACCGGTTTGGCACGGAAAGAAAGCTAGAGTTAGATTTAAAAATGTGATTTAAAACTTCATTTAATGGGTTAAAAAGGCTTTAGATATCTTGACTGATTTAATAACTAACGGAGTACGTGAATTCTGTAAGAGGATATCCTTTGTAATAATATTTTGTTTTAGATATGATAATTATTTGGAGGGGTAAACTTTACCTAATGGATTAAAAAAAACTTTTTATAGATATAGATTGATTGATAGAATATATATTTAATAGATAGAAATATATCTTTTGGACTGATACTTTTATTTTAAGTAAGAATTATTTTGTAATAGAAGGAGAATAAGGGATCTGTGATAAGAGAAGAAATGGTATCAATAAATGATTTATTAGATTAAGAAATAGATTATATATGGAAAATATAAGAATGTTATTGTTGGATGTATCCTAATTTACAGCCCAAATGTTGGAGATGTGGTAGCTTGGATGCTACTTATTTTCATATTTGGTGGACTTGTAGAAATATAAAAGCTTTTTGGATTAAGATTTGGTGGAACATTCAAAAGATCTTCAAGAGAAAGATAAAGTTCACTCCACAATTATTTTTGTTGGGTGTTATTACAGATTGTGATGCTAAAGAAACTAACTTGATGTTGAATTTGATAACAGCTGCAAGGTTATTAGTAGGGTAATATTGGAAGGATTGCTTGCCTACTATAGAAGAATGGACGCTTAAAGTGTCAAATTTAGCAGAAATGGCTAAGATTTCTGCCTATTTGAAGGATCATTCACAAGAAAGATACATTTCTATATTCAGAATAAATATGGGACTAAAAAGTTCCATTTAGCCTATGAGTAAATTTTAGAGTATTATTAGTATTAATAGTTTATTATAGTGAAATTTTTATTAGTTTTAATTATATGATATTATTATTATTTTTAGTATTAGTATTGTTTAACAATATTCTATTGTTTAATAATTAGGATACTAATTTGTTTATGTTTTA
>NW_015403161.1:0-3378 GCF_001527695.2 Protobothrops mucrosquamatus
CCAAGCTCACCAGCTTCATTGGCAGAGAGGTGGAAGATAAAGTTAGGCTCTTCATCACAGGTTTATTCTCTGGAAAACAGAAGGAAAACACATTAGAATCTAGCCTAATTTGGGATGGGATGGAATGGAAGGTGGGAATGGGAGAGAAAAATGGAACAGCATTAGATCTCTCAAGCACTGCCTTTAATGAATAAACTTTACCAGTGAAATTGTTTGCAAATGTGACTGTTGAACAAATTCACTTCTTACCCAATAATGTAATCCAGCACCCTGCCTTCTACCCCAATAGTCCCTTGGTCAGCAGCCATACTCCACAGTGCCTTGGCATGCATCTTCTGAAAATGAGGTTCTTTATTTGTGCTGAACTTTGGGAAGACTAAGGTCTTTTTCTAGTTTTGAAGATGAAGCAATTCTTCTCTCCCATCCAAATTATTTTGGAAATTTGTTCTGAATATTGTTGCTGTTTTTCCTATTCAACACTGACTGCTATTGTTAGAAGGAAGTAGGAAGTTGCAGCCCTGGAACTCAAAAACACACACACAAAAATCCTTTCCCAGTTTCAAAATTGGCATTTTAGCACTTCTTCTAATTAGCTGTGTGATTAATTGATTTATTGGAAAAGCCTTAGCAAAGAAAGCTCACCTCCAAACACACTTGGAGGACAAACCCAGATTAAACAGGCGTGAAACAGAATACACCTGAATAGAAAGGGGGGGGAGTCTAATGATTGTGTTATTATACAATATGAATAATGGATTTTGCATTTAATTTTAAATACATTTGGATCTTGTTTTAAATATTATATAGAAACTATTAAAATGGTCTCTTCTGAAAGCTTTTATCATGTTCTACACCATTTATATAGAACAGTTTATAAGGGAGCCTAGGACATTCTTATAACAGGTCTGCAACTTTTATTGAGTACTACGCATGATATGTGGTGAAAATAATCCCTTACTGAATGTTTTGCCACTAACAGCTGCCAGAAAGGAACAATTTAAAGCAGCCTGTCCACCCAGCAGCTGCAACTTATGAGCCCGTACTATTTACACCTTTTTTCTTTTTTAAGATTGTTATGGGACAGAACTACTGCTAAATTGATTTTTCAGCATGATGGCTGTTCTAGCTAGTGAAACAGCAGAAGGATGGGTTACCACCCATAGGTGGTAACGTGTTTGCAAAGAACTTTCTTGGCACAAAATATACTTTTTGCCATACTTCACTTGTTTTTAAAAAATACTGTTTTAATCCAAAACTCGATGTGTCAGAAACTGACAAAGTAAAAATCAAGGTGTCAGCTGCTAATATAATTTCTTTTCCCCAAGAAGGTTTCTGGTCTTAGCAAAAATAAGTGTGGAGATTACAACTTGGTACTTTATTTGGAAATATTCCCACATGCTCAGGAACAAGACAAAATAATCAGGGATCAGAGGACATTTGAGACACTAGTGATGTCAGGAGCAACTTCACCGGTTTCACTATCTTCTATTAAATGGAAACTTTATGCCTGGCCATACCCATCAATCTGTGGATGGAGAAACTGCATGACATTCATTTTAGTGATGGCAGTATTGTCTAATATTCAAATGTGCCCACCAGCCCATTAAAATGTCGATTTATGATAGTTGATAAATTTTAACCAAGTACCTCAGGACTTTTCCTATGCCTTTTTGGTATGATAAGTTACTGTAACAACATACATTAGGACAATGTTCTCCCAGCTGCTAATTCTCTTTTCCATCCTCTCTCTCTTTGTTTTCTCAAGTAATCAGACTGCAAGATCAAGAAGAAAGAGCAACAGAAGAGAGCAATGAAAACTGAGACTTCTCTCTAGATCCCCATAGTTCAGTCTTCAATGAATAAGAATCTTTGGAACTTTTGTTCCAATGTGAACTGAGGATTTTGTGCCTTTATTCCTTTTGTGCATAAATTAAGGGTTTGGTAAATCTTCATCTTCCCAAACCTACTAATGGTTTTGAAAGCAATTTTAAAAAGTCTTAAAGGACAAAAAAGTTATAGGTAGTCCTCGACTTATAACAGTTCATTTAGTGACCATTCAAAATTACATTTTTCACTTATGACAGTTGCAGAATCCCCATGGTCATGTGAGTTACATTGACAACTGGTTCATATTTATGACAGCTGCAGTGTCCCAGGGTCATGTGATCCCCTTTTGTGACCTTCTGACAAGTCAATGGGAAAACCAGATTCACTTAACAATGCTGTTACTAATTTAACAACTGCAGTGATTTGCTTAACAAATGTGGCAAGAAAAGTCATAAAATAGGACAAAACTCACTTAACAAATTTCTCATTTAACAACATAAATTTTGGGCTCAATTGTGGTCGTAAGTTGAGGACTAACTGTACAAATTGAGATAGCAGACATTTGTCCACTATTAGTCAGGCTTTATATTAGTCACATCAAAATAGTCCATGGTTAAATTCTGTTTTAAAAATTCATTCATTTCCTTCTGTTTCCTTTTTTCAATAGAATCAGGATTCAGGTGTTCTGAATGAGTACCCCAAAAGACCTAAATAGTAAAAGTAATGTAAATAGATTATGTGCTGGAAAGAATTGGCCAAAAGAGGTCATTGCTGATATAAGAGAAAATAGTTGAGAAGGAATTACCTTCATTATCCTTTGGCCTGACACAAACGTTGTCACTGAAGATCTCATCCACATGGTTCAATATGAACTCTATCACCAACTGTTGGACTCGCACTTCCAAGAAAGCTGCATCTCCATTGCAGCCCACCGCCTCAATCTCCTTTGATCTAAGCACAACCAGAAAAGCAGTTAGAAGAACAATGAAACATCACACCACCAAGGGACTGCTTGTGAACAAGAGAATTAAATTTCTTAATAAGCCATGTCTGCAACTGTAATAGCAGTAGAGATTTTATCCACAAACGCTTTTTGTTTTGCATTTCTTTCATTTATCCTCTCTTACAAGACAGACATGCATAAATCAGTTATACACATTACACAATTTACATGAAGTACCTTTTAAATGACATGGTCTCTTTTCTATAAAAGATTTAAAATAAATGGTTGACATACCATAGTCAATTTATTTTATTTATTTATTTATTTATTTATTTTATTTGATTTATATCCCGCCCTTCTCCCGACGGGACTCAGGGCGGCTCACAACATATTAAAAAACATAAACACCTTTACAACCCCACCGAAGTAAAACCAATTAAAACCGAATATTTAAAGCTGTGCTATTTAAAAATTACTCTTAAGATAAACCCGATTTAAAATCCTCCCTAGGCCAGGCCCGCTTGCTGAAAAAGCCATGTCTTGAGGGCGCGGCGGAAAGTAAGGAGATCCGGAATCGTCCGGATCTCGGGGGGTAGTTCGTTCCAGAG
>NW_015403162.1:0-3378 GCF_001527695.2 Protobothrops mucrosquamatus
ATACCCTTTATGGGATTCGAACCTGGGCAGTTATACATACTAGTCAGTGATTTAGTCACTGAGCCACAGGTTCTCTTCCCCTCTTTGCCAGCAGAGTCAAGGGAGTAATTATAGGGAGTTCAGACAGATTGGTCTGATTGTGAACACCTTGACATTTTCAACTGCCATACTGCAGTTTACTCTTTTTACAATATCTCTTTTGCCTTGCCGCCCCCAACTAGGGGCATAGAGCAGGCTCAAGTCGCAACTGCGAAATATTTTTATATCCAAATTTCTTTTTTCTTTACATAAATAAAATCTGACCACCAGGAGGATTTAAGTAAAAATACTTTACTAAAACCGCCAAGCTTTCGTTGGGAACTCCCAACATCATCAGGGCTAAAAAGCTAGTTAACGAAGATGACTTAAATAGGTTTAGCTGACATTTGCACCCGGCTCTTGGATCGCGTCACCGGCCCTAGTCGGTCAATTTGTATTCCAGATGTTTCTTTTACATTGCGTTCTCTTCTGTCATTTTTTTTTGGACCTTCTTACCCGCTCCTTCATTGTCAATGAAGCATTGCTGTGGCTCGGTATGGTTAGCGTGTGTTGCTTTTATGTCCAACAGATGGCGCTTTTTTTTAAAAAAGCATGTTTTTACCTGTCACAGGTGTGACATCTATATAATAGTAGCTATATAAAAACATGCGCGTATTCGAACGCAACGTTGTGTCAAAATTTCAAAGCAATCGGTGAAGAACTTTCGGAGATTTAAGATTTTGAACAAACGAACATTTACATTTATATTTATATATATATATATAAATACCAAACCTAGTAAATCATCCTTAATCACAAGGATAAAAAGGCAGAAAAAAGGGGGAAAAAATAGAAGATGGTACAATCCAATCATGAGCTCAACAGAAATGTTCTCCCAAAGAGCTCAGTTTTTAACATCCATTACCAGGGAGGGGCCTCATCTGATATCCTTAGTTGACTATTCCAAAGCACCAATGCCATAGAAAAGCATCACCTTCTAGCTTTGGGTCCTTTCACTACCTAGAAGTGCAGGACTATCAGCATTTCTCTTTAGATGATCCTAGTGGCTTCAGCCAATTTAGGTTTGACCAGCCAGCCTGAGGGTACCAAAATATCAGCCATGAAAGGCTTTATAGGTCAAAGCTAGCCCTTTAAATTATATCCGGAAACCAACTGCTCACAACTACAGGATGCTCAGTATTGGAGCTACATGTTCCCAACATTAGAAACCAATTAACACAGGAGTCCCAGTGTATTCTGGACCACCTGTAGTTTCGGAGTAACCTTTAAAGGCAATCCCACATAGAGCATTGCAGAGACTGAGTGGTAATGACAACATTATCATAGCTAGGTAAGGCTGCAGTTGGTGCACCAAGTAAAGGTGGGGAAAGACCTTTTAGCCATGGCCTCCAATCATTGCTTAAGGAAGTTTGTTCCAGAAGAGCCCCTGGTTACAAACCGGCTCCTTCGCAGGAAGTGCAAGCCTATTCAGAGACCATGCTGGTGTCAATAGAGAATTATAATGAACAAACAAAGAATTCCAACTTACTTAGATTTAATTCTAGTCTATTCTTTTTCATTCAGACTCTTAGAGCCTCTAACCCCTAGAATATAACATTGACAGCTTTTCCCTTACAGCCTAGGGTGGTGATGTAAAGTGTGACATGGTCAGCATCCTGATGGTATCAGATGACAAAGAGTTGAATAACCTTTCCCAGAAGCTTCATGTTAAGGAGTAGAGGAGAGGGGACTGAGCCTTGAAGCATTATCTAAGGCAGGAAGGGCCAAACTGACCTCTGATTGTTCACTACTTAAAACTGAAGTCTGTGGAGAATGGAGCAGGACCACTGGAAAAGAGTGCTTCCAATCCCTAACTCTCTGAAGGTAATCTAGTAAGATACCATGGTTGATGGTATCAAAAGCTGCCAAGATATCAAAAAAAAACAACAGGAAAGGCATACAGTGCTCATCAGGTCCTAACATAGATTATCCAGGAGAGCAACCAGTATATCTGATCCTGAGTCTTGACTGAAAAGATTCCAGATGAACTACTGTTCTAGGGTGCTGGGTAGTTGCTTTACTACTACCAGCTCAACAACATTTCCTAAAAAGCGAAAAATGGAGCATCACAGATGGTTTTCTAAGACCACCATATCCAAGGACAACTGCTTCAGAAGAAGGCATGGTTCAAAGACTAAGCATTAATAATGTCCAGGATCCACGTAATCACATATCTCTCCTGCTCCTGGTGAAAGCCAGAGTCCAAGCCACAAATCACACTTTCACTTTCTAGTTTACAGGCCTAAAGGAATCTGAGATCACACAGTATGAAAATATTGTAGTCAGCACTAACTCTGGACACCACTCTGTCCATGAGGAGTTAACACTTTGGTGATCCCCTTTGTCAGAAGAGTGCTGTGCAAATTGGTCACAACAGCCAGACAGGAGTTCGCAATACTACCTGCTTCCTGAAAAGAAGTTTGTAACCCTATACAGGATAGCTGGACAACAATCCACCAATAGAATAAAGGAGAAAAGTGAGAATACTTTACCTCCCTCATTGCCACAAAGTACACCTGAACATGAGCAAGTACCTGCATTCAGTCAGTTTCCCTTTTTGTCTTCTTCTACCTGCACTCAAGGCATTCCTTTCTTTTGAACCAGTCCCCTTGATTTTTTGCAAGGACAGAAAGCCAATCCTCTTGCACTGGCAATAGCAGCTGTCACTAGCTAACATCTTGACTACCACATTTTATGCCGATGACAATATCCTGATCAATTTCAGAAGCAGTGCCATGTAGAGCACATTCTAGTGGTCTAAAGATGTGGTGATAAGAATGTAAGATACTGTTGTCGGTCTTTGTTCAGTGGTGTTAATTTCAAGTTTACAACCCATTTTTACATTTGGCAAGCAATGATCATCTGCACACACCACGACTCTGCAGTGATGAACATCACTCTGCCTGATAAAAATCAAGGCGCTGCTAGGGTATTGGGGAGAAAATTACATGGGCAGAGAAAAATGTAAGTTGACAGTTAAAATGTTGACAGTTAACCCATTTCTATTTTGTCATGCCCTAATATAGAAGCCAGATTGAAATGTCTTGCATGAGTTCCATTGCATTAAACAAATGTGACACTTTATTTTCTGGCTGTTTTTGTGCTGAGGGAAGTGAAGTGGTATAATAGCAATATAAATGAAAATGCTTTGCGGCACTGCTTGCTAAAGCAAAAGACAACAAGAATCTAGAAAAGTATTTTAAGAGGTTTTTGTTTTGAAGATTAAATGTTTTTCCAGATGCTTAAATGAAGAATGTTACCATTCCATGCAATTTATTGTAGTGTTGCAAGTTAATTACG
>NW_015403163.1:0-3378 GCF_001527695.2 Protobothrops mucrosquamatus
CAAACCCCACTGGCAGTTAAAAGAGAGAAACAGCAGACATTTCATATTACTCTAAGAAGCACAAAGCTAAAAGCACAAGCCTGATGATGATGAATGTGATTTCATCGAAACGTCGCTATGATACTTCTAATCTTACACGGGAGAAAACCCGAATGACCAAAGACTCACATATATATATATATATATATATATATATATAACAAGCCATCTGTATAAATATTTTATTGTTAATCACTTCTGCTGTTTTCCTTTAATGCTGCTTTTCAATATATTTTTTAAAAAAAAGGTTTGTTAGCATTTAGCCTTATTCCTGCAAAATAGCACTGAAATCAGTCTGATAATTCGTTATTATGAGCAATCTAAATCTTACTATTTTCAATGGACTGTGTTCTCACTAGTCTCAATGCTATTCATGACTTGTAAGAATAGGTTGTTTAGAACTGCAGTATATAAATATATTAATTAAATCACTGCTATACAGCACACGAGAGTGTTTTTCTTAAAAAAAATCTGCTCAAGTGCTACACAAGTCACTTTATTAAAGTTTTACCAGAAATTCCCTATTTGTTGTGTTCTTTTTAAGATGAAACCAGGTATTGAGGCCAACTTTCAGTAAAGACTTGCCAATAGACTTGCCAGCCAGATCATGGTCTCCATAGTTAGGACTGTGCAATTTATTCAGAAGAGATGCTTTGCAAAACATAATGCTGCGAGCAAAGAACCCAGCCTGCCTTGAATTATGAAAGCAGCTACATTCTTTTGAAAGAATGCTTGTCTGATTGTCTCAAAGGGCTGTCCCTCTTACTGCTGGGATGGCCAACCTTTGATACCCACCATTCGCAGTTTACTCAATTTCTTTTTTAAAAAGAAATTTGTCCTTCCCATTAAATATTCTTCAGAGGAAGGAAGGAAGGAAGGAAGGAAGGAAGGCTTTCCTTACACACTTATAAAATAAAAAGAAGCAAGATTATAGATCCTGTCCAGAATTACAGTATAAATGGACACCAGGAGTAATCCCACCCCTGTTCTTTCTTGAAAGGCATTCTGTTCTGCCAGCCACAATGACATCTGCTGGTGGAGACAGGAAGCCATAAATCTGTGTCTCCTCTCAAGCAAGCCTCTGTAATGTTTTACACACACACACACACACACACACACACACACACACACACACACCAGGAAAGCTACAGGATAGGACAACATTTCATTCATTTCATACCTGGAAGTCCATCTTTGTATTTTATCTTTTTTCCCCCCAAAAGACTCACAAATTTCCCTCCCCCCCCATGTTGCATATCCAAACTTCAAAAGTCATGATTCCAATGTAAATGACATAACCACCAGCATGGGCTCTTTGAACTGAAGCCACGCAATCTCCTCTTGCAGATTGCTACCTTGACAGTATAACCGGATGCGTGTTCTAGAGATGAACCTTTTGTGCAAAATGATTTTAGCAAGGAAAAAGAAGAAGAAGGAAAAAAAAAAAGAAATTCTCACTGGTATTTAAATAAATTGTGGATATCTCCCTACCACTCCACAGTGGCTTTCTTTGGAAGAACATTAAAAAATATATCTGTTTCTTTGTGTTTGTATGTGTGCATGAGTAAGTATATGTGTGGGAGAGAATAGGAAAAAACTCTCAACAGAAAAGTAGAAAAAATAGCATCTAAACCCAGATATCTTTAATGTTGTAAGCCTCCCGAAGTCACCTGCTTGTGAGTCGGGCAGCCATATAAACTTGTTTAATAAATAGATAAAATCAACAGTATTATTTACATATTGTTTTTCTTTTTATGACCCTGTAATACCTTTTATCGGGGTGGAGTCAGGGCAACTGAATGGAGCTGGGCGTTTACTGACCCAAAGCTCCTTCTGACACCTACATGGAGGTCACAGATATTTTCTCTGATAAACATCTGTTGCTGTCTAGTATTGAACTCTCAGCTCTCCTGAGTGTGAGTACTACCAGAAACTGGATTTAGTACTTTTGATTATCAGATCCTTCTTAAAGATCTAGGGTGATGGTGATAATGATGATGATGATGATGATGATTGATGATGATGATGATGATGATGATGATGATGATGACGACAACAACAATGACTCCATTAGTACAGCTTGCTGCAAATAATAGCCATTTGCAAAATCATTTTCATACTACTTCCATAATCCCCAGCATCATTACATTCTCGTAATCATTGTTGGGCAGCTACAAAGTACGAACTGCCAAAATCCAGATCACTATTAGAGGGGGGAAAAATTCCCATCTTAATGTTTGCAACTCAGTTCTGTTGGTCAAACTGAGAGAAAGTGACCAATTCAAAATCAAACAGTAAGTTCTATGGCCAAGTTGGAATTTGAACTTGGGTGTCTCCAATCTTACATCAGTACTTAATTACTACAATAGATTTGTGGCAATGGAAATTAGGCATCTGTGCCATCTAAAATGGAAATTGTGTAAACTACTTAGAGAATGGATTGATATAGGATTGAGAAATGGCCTATTAAATCTGGAAAATAGGAGTATTTTCTTGGAGATCATTGTTTATCTTGAAACATGGTATAAGACCTAGAATGAAGTACTCCAAAGAAATGAAAAACCTCACAAAACCTCCTCAATTTCTCATGTAGCAAAAGATTTCTGAATACACACTATCTTTCAACTGTCCAGAAGTTGGACTGCTCAGGTGTCAATGAAGAGGAAAGGGCCAAAATACTTCAGAAGAGTTGGAAGCATGATATCTTCATCCCATGATTAACGGATTAACCCACCACTCAATGCAAAAAGTTGTGGTTTGTGTTAATCATCGTGGTTGCTTTTTCATATATCATAATGTTATCCATATAGAACAGATTCTCTTCTTTTTTTCCTGTTTCTTTTTTTTAAGAGAAAATAGTATATGCCTTTTGTAGGAATATCTCAAAAAGATGGGTGACTTCCCCTGTGTTTGAAATGTAAGCCAAGCTTCTTTGAAATGAAACGAAGCAGCTTGATTTTTTTTTCTCATGGAAATCTGACTTCAGAGTTTTCTTCTCACATATGTATATCATCAAATCAACCAACTACCCAAATATATCAAACTTCCCTCCTTTAAAGGTGGCCTGGAAATAGCAGTTTTATCACCACTGCATTTCAGTATTAAGCATCTTGAATCAGTTAATGGAGTGGAATGTCTGGTGTTTAAGAAATTCAACATGTAGTCTCCTGAATTACCTTTGCCTTCCCCTATTCATTCCTCTAGAATCATTTCTTAAATATTGGTTATTATGCACCCTGTGTGACAAAGTAAAGTGTCTCTACCAGGTTATTTCACAAATGGATATTGCTTCTGACATGTTAACTTCACCTCCCTTCTCTCCGCATCCTGATGCCACGC
>NW_015403164.1:0-3378 GCF_001527695.2 Protobothrops mucrosquamatus
TTTTAATTTGGTTTTAATGTAGATATTTATTGTATTGTGGTTTTATAAGGCTGTGAGCCGCCCTGAGTCCGGTGAGGAGAAGGGCGGGGTACAAATTAAATTATTATTATTATTATTATTATTATTATTATTATTATTATTATTATTATTATTATTATTATTATTATTATTATTATTATTATTATTATTATTATTATTAAGTGATCGTCCACTAGGACTCCAAGGTCCCTCTCACAGTTACTGTTTTTGAGCCAGGTTTCGCCTAATCTGTACTTGTACCTTTGGCTTTTCCTGCCTAAGTGTAAAACCATGCTTTTCTCCACATTAACTTTCATGTTGTTGGATAGGGTGCAAGTCTGTCAAGATCTTTTTGGATCCTGAGCTTGTCTTCTGGGGTGTTGGCTATTCCTACCAGCTTAGTGTCATCTATGGAGGAGAATATTTGTTGCTCAGGGTTGAAATGAGGGGTTCTTGGTGCTCTCTGAGCTTGCTTGTTTTCTTGCAGAAGTTTCATTACCCTAACTAGGTAACATCATCAGTGCTAGTAAGGAGTGCTGTTTGTTGTTAGTTTATATTCTGGTGTCTTGCCTGTCTGGGTGGGTGGGGGAGGTCTTAGGGATTCTTTGGTTGGGCTGTTTACTTATGGCTCTTTGGCTGTTTCTTGATTGGGGTATTGCTTACTTGATTGTTGGTCTGAAGGTGACCTTGGAGTTAATCTATGCCAGGCATGTCAAACTGCCAGCCCACGGGCCGGATGCATCGTGCCAAAACCGCGCCCATCCCATTGCCGGCAATGGGGAAAAAGTCCCGATACGTCGTGCAAGAACACGTGACGTCGTGAGTTTGACATGCCTGATCTATGGTGATCTGAGTGCTGATTACTGGTGGAGAGGTGCTAGAGTCTTTTTCTATTTTGGGCTAGTTGATTGTCTCTTTTGCATAATCTATAGATGTTAATGTCTATGTGTCTATTGATGGCTGATTTGTCAGAGTGCCAGGCTTCTAGAAATTCCCTGGCATTTTGGGATTTGGCCTGGTCTAGGATTGTCACATTTTCCCAATTGAAACTATGGTTAAATCTGTCTATATGTTGTGAAATTAAAGAATTTTCATCATGCCTTTTGACTGCCAGTTCTTGTTCATGGATGCGTTCTGCCAGTCTTCTGCCTGTTTGTCCTACATAGTGGTTGTTGCAGTTCTTACATTGTATGCTGTAGATGACTACTGTTTTTTCTTCTGGAGTTGCTGGGTCTTTTGTTCTGCTTAGGATGTTTTGAAGGGCTTTAGTTGGCTTATATACTACACTGATTCCATGTGGTTGTAGCAGTCTATTTGCAGTTTCTGAGATATTCTTGATGTACGGCAGTGTAGTTCTTTTTAGGGTTTGTGTTGGTTGTGCTGTATTGGGTTAAGTGGTCTGGGACATTTTGATGAAGTTGCAGTGTGTTTGGGCTCCTTTAAATAAAGTCCTTACACAGCTTCTCTTGTGGGAGGTTGGGTTGTTGCTTTGGTAGTGGAGCACCTGGTTAGTATGGGTGGTTTTTCTGTAGACTTGCGTTTCTAGTTTGTCATTGTGGTCTCTGCTGATCAGGATGTTGTTTTCTTCTTCTCTAGTAAACTGGATTCCTTTAAAAATGTTGTTGATGGTTCTTTGGGTGTTCTCTAATTGGTCCTTTTTTATTATGGTGAAGATGTCATCGACATATCTGATCCATATTTTCGGTTGTATTTGTGGAAGTGCTATGGCTTCTAGACATTGCATGATGACCTCCGCTATAAGTCCTGAAAGTGGTGATCCCATAGGTGTCCCTTTAATTTGTTGGTAAATTTGGCCATCAAATTGGAAGTATGTCATTAAGCAGAGGTTTATGAGATCCATAATTCTGGGTGTTTTGATCTTCATGTATTCAATTAAGTCAGGTGTACAGTGAAGCAGTGCAGTCATGGATTCTTTGACTAATTCTGGATCTATAGATATGAACAGGGCTGTGACATCAAATGAGACCATGATTTCATCCTCATCTATAGTCACATCCCTGATTGTTTGAAGACACTGTAGTGGAGAGTTAATGGAGTGTTGGCTTCCTCTTGTGAGATGCCCAAGCTTTTTTGTTAGTTCTTTTGCAATGTTGTATGTAGGGGTCCCTGGTAGAGATACGATTGGATGGAGGGGTATGCCAGGTTTGTGTATTTTGGGGCATCCATAGAAGCATGGGAGGATAGGTCTGCTGCTTCTCATCTGGCACTGTTTTTCTTTGGTAATTTGGCCTTTCTTAGTGATGTCACTGAGGGTTCTCTTGATCTGGTTGTCTAGTTTTTGTATTCTATTGGTGTTCACAGGGATGTAGGTTTCTTTGTCCTCCAGTATTTCTTTTGCTTTTTGTTGGTATTATGCTCTGTCCATAATCACTGTGGTTCAGCCTTTGTCTGCAGGTAGGATGATGGTCTGGTCCTTTTTTAGGTTTCTGAGAGCTACTCTATCTTCTGCTGTAAGTTGATTCTGTTCCTGTCGTCTTCTGATCTGTGGAAAGATGCTTTGTCTAATGTTTTCTTGCACCTCTGTGGAGAGTTTGATGGTTGTCAGTGCTGTGACAATCCTAGACCAGACCAAATCCAAAAATGCCAGGGAATTTCTAGAAGCCTGGCACTGACAAATTAGCCATCAATAGACACATAGACATTAACAACATCTATTGATTATGCAAAAGAGACAATCAACCAACCCAAAAGAGAAAAAGACTCCAGCACCTCTCCACCAGTAATTAGCACTCATATCAGCATAGATTAGCTCCAAGGTCACCTTCAGACCAATAATCAAGTAAGCAATACCCCAATCAAGAAACTGCCAAAGAGCCATAAGTAAACAACCCAACCTAAGAATCCCTAAGACCGCCCCACCCACACAGATAGGCAAGACACCAGAATATAAATTGACAGCAAACAGCACACCTTACTAGCACTAATGATTTTACCTAGTTAGGGTAATGAAACGTCTGCAAGAAAACAAGCAAGCTCAGAGAGCACCAAGGACCCCTCATTAGTGTCATCTGCAAGATGAATTAGTGTCATATTGTTTAGGGAACAAACAGGGTGAACGTGAAGCATTAATACATGAAGTCAGATATTATATAGTTGCCGTTACTGAAAATTGGTGGGATGAAACTCATGACTGGAATTTATTTTTTTTTTTCAATATAAAATTTTTATTGTTTTCCAAAAAAGAAAAAAACATCACAAGTATTACACAATATTATATTATATCCCACCCCCCCGGACTTCCCAAACCAAATCCCAGGCTAATATTCAAATATAGGTAAACAAATATTAATATCTCTAACTCCACAAACTCTATTTATAAACAATCCATCTCCTCCACAT
>NW_015403165.1:0-3376 GCF_001527695.2 Protobothrops mucrosquamatus
TTTTTTTGCATAGGATTTTAAAACACAATGGTTTAGTGAAAATCCTGAAGCCTGTACATGTCTTTACAGTGAAAAAAATAACCCAGTAAATATCCAGTAATGATTTCTCCATCTCATGTTGGCAATAAATTTGAAAAGCTACTCAGCTTGGCATAACTTTTTTCCTAGGAAAATTAAAGGAAGCAGCCAAGGGAAGGATCGCAAGCTTAGAAGTCTAGTAGCTGGCAAAGGAATCTGGCAAACAATAGCAAGTCTAACAGTTCTGAAAAGTCTCAACTGCCTTTAAAGAACTCTTCATTTCTCATTTCTCAGACAGTTTGTTGAAAATGCAAGGTTCTACATTGTTCCCGTTAACTTTTACATTAAAAAGCAAAAGCAAGAATGGCTTTTATTTAACTGCTCAGAGGCAGGGTTGGGAATTGGATCAATTTTACGTATGGTAGCCTGAAAATCTCTCTGAAGCAAGTTCAATAGGCAAAAGGGAAGGGATGCCAGCTTTTATATGCAAATATACAAGGGATTTTTCTCCAGAGTTCAAAGCTCTGCCAAAAGGCTTTGCAAAATAGTAATTAAAATTTACAACACATTGAGGGGAAAAAAAGGCACCCCTTTCCAAATGTTTGGCACTTATTGCATAGAATGTCATAGTAAGAGTATCTTGAATCCACATTTTATACCTAAAGTACATTAAACCCTATTATAATGACTATTTTAATGCTGTCAGAGGAGCAAGCATTCTAGCACTGGGAATTGCTGCTTCAATATGTTTTACAACTAATTGCTGAAGGATACAATGCACCTGTGTTATTACATTGGTTTCATTCTTGGATGATTTCCCCTTTGGCAGACCAGTGACACTTTTTCATTGGTTATTCATTCACTTTATTGATTAACACATGAACCAATTTATTAGTCCTTCCAAAACTATTGTGAGAGCCCAGCTTTTTAAATGGTATCTTTTACTGAATACTAACAGAGGATGTGTTGCATTTGAAAAAAAAAAATTCTGTATAAAACATACAGTGTAATTACAGCATACAATATAATTTATATCATTATCTTACTCATCATTTCATTCTTGTATTCTATTTAAGGGCATCTTAAATAGAATAAAGGTTCAGGGTTGATTCAGCCTTCCATCTTTCCGAGTTTGGTAAATTAGGACCTAAATTGTTGGGGACAATGTGGTGACATTTGTAAACCGCTCAGATTGTAAAGCACTATGAAGTGCTATATAAGTCTAAGTGCTATTGCTAAGTGCTATCTCAATGTTACACGAGAACTTGCATTCTACTCTCAACCAGGAAAGTCTTTGCTTTTCTTCAATTAATAATTTGTCATTTGAAAATTGGAAGCAGATATAGTTTGCACTAGAATCAAAGCATACAATAATTTGCTTTGAATACATCAAATGGAATAAAATATAATTATCAGTTTTACTTTTCCTCCAAGCTCTGAATTGATCATACCCTTCTAGATCACATTAAGTCAGGGGTGTCAAACTCGCAACTTCACATGATGTGTCGCGATGTATCGTGATATTTTTCCCCCATTGCCAGCAATGGGGTGAGCTGATTTCGCCATGATGCATCCGGCCCATGGGCCAGCAGTTTAACACGCCTGCATTAACTAAAAAGAATATAAATGTCTTGGCCAGAAGTTGCATGGATAGCAACGTTTGAATACAGTAGCTAAATAATATAATGTCATATAAAGCTATATTAATAGGAACATGGTATTCTAATTAAGAGAGATCAGTTCAGTTCAGTTCTCTACAGCACTGGCCAAAAACATCTAGAGCATTCTGCTTTGTATTGTGCACCACATTTTAAGAAAGACATTGATACAGTGGAGTGAGTCCAGATAAGGGCAATATGGATGATATAGAGTCTGAAATAAGTCCTCTGAGCCGTGAAAGAGTTGAGGATATTTGGCTTGAAAAAGTAAAGATTAAGGAAAACATATTAGTTCTGAAACAGCTGAAAGGCTATTAGCCAGAATATAGAGCAGATGTGTTCTTAATTTTCTTAGAATACCCAAGTGATGCAAATAGAAAAGAAACAGAGTTTGGCTAAA
Organism: Protobothrops mucrosquamatus; assembly: GCF_001527695.2. NCBI lineage: Eukaryota > Metazoa > Chordata > Lepidosauria > Squamata > Viperidae > Protobothrops > Protobothrops mucrosquamatus. Next base: position 2,077 of record NW_015403165.1, read on the forward strand.
CTTTACTAAAAACAATCTTGATGTAAATAGCTGTTCTGAGGGTAAAACCGATTAAAGGAGTTTTTAGCATTCAGAATCATAGAACCTTCCCAGACCAATTTGTTTGGACTAGAAGATAATTTATGCTGTGTACCTGTCACCTGTTCTATTAGCACATTAGGATTTTTCTGTTATTATACAGAGCAGATTTGATTGATTTTCTTGTCTGGGAGTTAAAAAAAATGGCTGTAACTTATTTCATTCAGCATTGTTATGTCTCCTACTGCTCTTGATTTTGTCTTGCTCCTGTCATTGCTTTCTACATTGCTTCTCATATTTAATTTTTTTATAATATGCTTTATGAAACTCTCCAGATTTGATTCCAGAAAGATAGAATGGTGCACCTGTCTTCAGAATAGATGCATCTTTTTCAAGACATGTTTTTTCCCCCATGTTGCACAGACTTAACATTGTGTAGTCCAGAAGTACACCAGAGGCATGAATAAGCCTTCTAATGATTCACTCAAATAATCTCAACAGGAGTATGTAACACAGAACATTTCTAAGCCTATTAGAGATTTCTAGATATTTTATAGATAAAACCCACACCACTCAAGAGGTTCATTATTATGCATTTTTTATTCTTCACAAATAGTTGGAAATTACTGTTGTGATGAACATTTCTTTAGAGTAGGACAAACTGGAAACAATCAGAGATGTTGATGAGTGGAAACCTTGGAATCACACCTTCTAGTGGAGGAAGATAGTGAAGACTAGCAGCAGGATTGCAGATCACTGTCCTCACTTGTCAGACATGATGAAATAACTTGGGCGTGCCACCTGCAGTGTGTAAATGCTTCTGCTGTAGCGCTGGGTATGATACTAGTAATTGCTCCTGAGTTACCAAAAGCAATAAATAAGCCACAGCCTGACTCATTCTGTTTGTAATGCTAACTTAAAAAAGGAACAAATAAATGGCTTTGTGTTTTTAAGGCATATTGCCCCGGCTTCTGGTGATCTGTTGAACATTCATAGTTCATACCATGTTTGAGTACAAAAATCCAGGCAGGGAAATGAAATCCTTTCTGTGCTGATGTTAGCTCCCTCTAACATTTCCACAGCTAAATCACTCTCTTTGATTTCTGCACATGTATTTAATAAAGGGACAGGCTTGTCAACAGCCTGTGTTTAACATATGCACACCAGAAATTACTAGCTGCTAATTGATAAATGATTGATGGCCCAAAGAGATCACAAGAGAGTTTCAATTCCCACAACCTCACTGGGCTGGGAATCATGAAGATTGAGGATGCTAAAGAGA
>NW_015403166.1:0-3375 GCF_001527695.2 Protobothrops mucrosquamatus
CTGCTGCCCTGTTGTAGCTCCGGGTTGTAAATCCTCCTATAAGCAGGAGTAAGGGCCGTTGGTATTTGTGACCTGGCTTGGAATAGGTCACGGCTGATTTTCTCCCAAGCAGCCTAGCCTTCAGACCAAGTGGTAGCAGTCATTTTGGTTGAAGATGTTTGAGATGCACGGGCGTCAGGGATATCTGTTTGAAAGGGCCAGCATGGGGGGGGGAGGTATTAAAGATTCCCACTTATTAATTAAAATGGGTCGATGATGTGTTGACTCAAGAGGCTCCCTCCTGTGGTTTCACAGGGAGGTAATAATAATAGTAATAATAATAATAATAGTAGTAGTAGTAGTAGTAGTAGTAGTAGTAGTAGTAGTAGTAGTAGTAATAATAATAGTTGGAAGGGACCTTGGAGGTCATTGAGTCCAACCCTCTGCTCAGGCAGGAAACCCTACACCATTTCGGACAAATGGCTGTCCAGTCTCTTCTTAAAAACTTCCAGTGTTGGAGCATTCACCACTTCTGGAGGCAGGTAGTTCCACTGGTTAATTGTTCTAACTGTCAGGAAGTTTCTCCTTAGTTCTAGGTTGCTTCTTGTCCTGCCTTCAGGCGCTTTGGAGAATAGCTTGACTCCCTCTTCTTTGTGGCAGCTCCTGAGATACTGGAACACGGCTATCCTGTCCCCCCTCGTCCTTCTCTTCATTAAACTAGACATACTCAATTCCAGCAACCGTTCCTTATATATTTTAGTCTCCAGTCCCCTAATCATCTTTGTTGTTCTTCTCTACTTTTCTAGAGGAGGAAAAGAAGAGCGAGTGATGTCCCACACCATCTCACACCGTTGCACAAACGACACGAATTATGTAATTTGCCTGACGTGACACGTGGGGCTTGTAGCAGACAGGTTGGGGGGTGGGTGGGGAAAAAGAGGCAATTCCAAAGGCTGTGAATTTGTGAGGGCACCCTAGGCTTTTTGCCCCCAGGAAAAACCCTATACTGGAGCCCCCCCTTTGCTTTCAACCATTGGAGGACGCCCAAGGCTACGGGCTTGATTTCTTGTCACAGATCTGGGTCATGTTTGCCCAGACAATGAAGAAATCTACCATTCTTTTCGGAGACTGCGAAGGTGGTGGAGTCTAATCCACACGAAGGCTTAAACTCCTTTACAAACTGGTTAGTCTTTGTGGCATTTCAAGACTTGTTATTTTAAGCCGCTTTCGTCAAGGGAGCTTACAAGAATTAAAAGTTTGGATCGTGAAAGTCTGCTTAATTGGAGTTGCACATTTTAATGCAGCTCATAGGAAGGGGCGGATTGCAGTAGATCCAGGCTGGATTCACACGTCACGTTAGCATGCCCTCTTTGGCTTTCGCAAAGCCTGTTGGAGAAACTCTGGTTAATCGTGGCTTATTCAGTCAACCACAACTACCGTAAGTCATTTCCTAGTGTGAATCTGTCACCATAAGGTTGTTTTATGCTTCTTTCCTAGGTTGAAAGGCTATTGCCAGTTCTCAGTAATTAGCCCCTGAAATGGCCTTCAAAGTAATCATTTTAAAGCCATATTCCCCATCCTAAGGTAGGTCTTTTGAACCACAGACTTCCATTTCAATAGGAAGTTTGTGTTAGGGCCATCAACCCATCCAGGATGCTTCAGAGAATCCAGAGACAGCAGAAAATCTATGTACAAATAGGTTTGTGTCAACTAAAGGGTTTTGTTCTGCAGTTAATTATAATTAATAATAATAATAATAATAATAATAATAATAATAATAATAATAATAATAATAATAATAATAATAATAATAAAGTTGGAAGGGACTTGGAGGTCATCTAGTCCAACCCCCTGCTCAGGCAGGAAACCCTACACCATTTCGGACAAATGGCTGTCCAGTCTCTTCTTAAAAACTTCCAGTGTTGGTGCATTCACCGCTTCTGGAGGCAGGTTGTTCCACTGGTTAATTGTTCTAACTGTTCTAACTAAACGTCAGGAAGTTTCTCCTTAGTTCCAAGTTGCTTCTCTCCTTGATCAGTTTCCATCCGTTGCTTCTTGTCCTGCCTTCAGGTGCCTTGGAGAATAGCTTGACTCCCTCTTCTTTGGGGCAGCCCCTGAGATATTGGAACACTGCTATCATGTCCCCCCTCGTCCTTCTCTTCATTAAACTAGACATACCCAATTCCAGCAACCGTTCTTCATATGTTTTAGCCTCCAGACCTCTGATCATCTTTGTTGCTCTTCTCTGTACTCTTTCCTCACAGGAGTGAGATTTGGGACTAAACCAGGGGTCTCCAAACTTGGCAACTTTAAGACTGGTGGGCTTCCAACTCCCAGAATTCCTCAGGCAGCAATTTCTGGAACGAATTTAAAGAAGGAAGGGTTAACAACCTCCAAAGGAAATAGCAAGCAGGCCCCCAAAAGCAACAGCTTCTCTGTTCTGTAGCAATTAAGCACCGTTTCCTTGCTTTGCCCCAAAGGTTACATGGACCATTGATGATGCTGCGTTCTTCAAAGGCAGCCAGGACTATATCATCCATGTCCCTCTCATTTCCCCCATCCCTGGTTCAGCGGAGATTGCTCCTGTCGGCCCTTGCTTTAAAAAAGAGCCTCTAATGACGCTGTCAGAAACATGTTGAGTGGGGCTGCGTGTCAGGCAGGCGGATGTTTGCCGCTACACGGGGTCTTGACCGTAGGCCTCTGTTGACAGGAACTTGATTCTCTTCCCCCTCTCCCCCCACCACCAATAACAGCCTGAACAAAGCGCTTTTCATGTCAGGAACAAACCCCATCCTGTCAAGACTGCAGGGCTGGAGAAGCCCGAGCCAACCCAAGTGCCATCTCCGCCCCCAGGACAGCCACAAGCCTCTCAAGCCAGGTTAGCCCTTGCTGGGGGCGATTCAGTGGAATCCACGGATCTGTAAGATGCCCAGATTGGAGAGGTTGCCCCGCTAGAATTCAAGGGATCAACCAAGGGCAATATTTGTAGCTCGGGGTTGACATGAGGGGTCCGTGCTGCTCGCTGAGCTTGGTTGTTTTCTTGCAGACGTTTCATTACCCTAACTAGGTAACAACATCAGGACTGGTGAGTGTGGGCTTTCCTCCCTGTTTATATTCAGTAGATTGTTCAGTAGCTTGTTCAGACAAGCAACCAAGCAGAAAACAGTGCCAAAATCAAGGAACTGCCAAGGTCAAAACCACCACTATCACCAAGACTTGTAGTGCAAAGTATTGGATATAAATAGGGAGCAAACCCCACACTCACTAGCACTGATAATGTTACCTAGTTGGGTAATGAAACGTTTGCAAGAAAACAACCAAGCTCAGAGAGCACCAAGGACCCCACCACCGTCGTCGTCGTCGTCGTCCTCCTCCTCCTCCTCCTCCTCCTCCTCC
>NW_015403167.1:0-3375 GCF_001527695.2 Protobothrops mucrosquamatus
GGAGAGTCCCCCATTCTTTCAGAGTGCATGTTACACGGGAGCATCCTCTAGAGTCCTGATCCTCCTATTGCTACTTTGTATTGGCCTGTTCTACGAACGTCTATGGGGGTGTGGGGAGCAAGTCTCTTCAATGTTATTAATAGTGCTATTAATGGTGTTTTGGAAAGGGAGACAGATTCTGCCGCCGCCCCCCCCCCCCCACTTCATGAGCTACGCTATTCCCAGATTTCATCTTTTAAAAAAGAGTTTCCTGTTATCTCTTTCAGATACCAAGATATAATTTCCCTATATTATGATATTGGCTTTTCAGTCTTAGTTTAGTTCTAGCAGTTCATTTCAAGGGGAAATTAGACAGGGGTGTTTCAATCAATGGGATGATAATCAGGTGTCAGTGTGGCAGATCCAGATACCTGATACAATGTAATTCTGAATTTAAGAGGAGGCAAGAGGAAACCTAAAATATTTTTGTACATAAGTATTATTTCCTGTTACAGCCAACCTTGGTTTTTGTGTCTTACCAAGTCAACCAAGATGCAACAGTCGCACCCAATCGGCGTTCTTCACCAGCCTATGATAATGTGGTTATTGCGCCATAGTGGAAAAAACAAAAAACAAAAATCCCACCAACACCAGGAAGGAATTGTGAGAAGTGTTGCACCAGATGTCTCATGAGAAGCAATGAATTTCATGTTGTTTTACTTTTGCCCCCCCACCCCCGACTTGTTTATTTTTCAGTTATAGCCTTTAAGTACCAAATTAAATGGTGGCAAGTTTTAAAAGTGATGCTTCTTACCTGATAGTTATAATGCTTCCCAAGAAGCAAGAATTTGAGCTGCAGATCATCAGCGTCTTTCTGAGGAAAAATCTCTACAGTGGTTGATGCAAGCACCTTATTAGTCCTTTGTTTATATTCTGGATGGCACTTAATTTTTATGGCAAATATTGAATCGAGTAGGAGGTCTGATGCTATGGAAAAGAAAAACAGTAAAAGTAAACCAGAAATTATTAATAAAATGTGTCACTGGCACAATAGTAGCAGTTAATTAATCACTCTGATCCCAAAGAGATTTGTAGAAGTTTGTATATAATTAAAATCAACACTGTAGACTTTGTGATACGGTTATTTCCTGTAGATGTTCAGTAAATCTGAATTAGTAATGTTAATGAAAGGACACCTTTTGAAGAAGGAAGATCAGAAACCATAATGAAACTTTTATCATCTCCTTCCTGAGGCCTCCACGCCAGCCTTAATTAAAGCATTAACATTTTTACTTGTAGAATCTGCAGTTCTGATCTTCTGGCTGTTCGGAAAAAGAAAGCTCCCAAAAATCTTGGATACAAATACCTAGATAAATTCAGAAGATTTTTAAAGACTCAGGTACAATTAAAACCATATGCCTTTCTTCAGGATGAACAGAGGGACAGAGAGAAAGATATATGACAGTTGCAGGAAAGTGGGAATAGAATAGAATAGAATAGAATAGAATAGAATAGAATAGAATAGAATAGAATAGAATAGAGATCTTCTAGTCCAGCCTCCTGTTCAACCAGAAGAACCTATACTATATTTCAGAAAAGTGACTGTCTAGTCTGTTCTTAAAATTCTCCAGTGATGGAGTACCCACAATTTCTGGAGGCAAGCTGTTCCACTGGTTAATTGTCCTCATTGTTAAGAAGTTTCTCCTTAATTCCAGGTTGCTTCTCTCTTTGGTCAGTTTCCAATCATTGTTGCCCTCTGGTGCTTTGGACAATAATTTGACCCCCTCTTCTTTGTGGCAGCCTCTCAAATACTGGAATACTGCTATCATGTCACCCCTATTTCTTCTTTTCTTTAGACTAGCCAAACCCAAGTCCTGCACCGTTCTTCATATCTTTTAATCTCCAGGACTTTGATCATCTTAGTTGCTCTTCTCTGAACTTTTTCCAAGGTCTCAACATCTCTTTTATAGTATGGTGACCAAAATTGGTTGCAGTATTCCAGATGTGGTCTCACTAGGGTTTTATAAAGCGGTAGTAATACTTTGTGTGATCTTGATTCTATGCCTCTGTTTATACAACCCAGGATTGTATTAGCTTTTTTGACTGCTACTACACATTGTTGGCTCATAGTCAAGTGATCTTCCACTAGGACTCCAAGGTCCCTCTCACAAAACAGTAACTGTTTTGACATAACTCACAATAGAGGAATGATTGATGAAAATGATGGAACTTGCAGACAAGGCTAAATTGACTTCCTTGATTAGAAAAAAGACTGGACTGAGTGGAGACCCCTTAGAGCAGACATGTCAAACTCATGTCATGTGACATCACACAACCTATTGGAACTTTTTCCCCATTGCCGGCAATGGGGTGGGCGCGGTTTCCTCGTGACACATCCGGCCCACTGGCCGGCAGTTTGACACCCCTGCCTTAGAGACTTTTTACATGAAACAGAAAAAAATGTACTTGTAACTAGACTTTTTGACAATTAGAAAAAAATTAGATAATTGAAAAAGTGACTATTTTTGTAATCACAAATAATTTTGCAATTATATTTGTAGTCAATGCAAAGGAACTAGGAAGCCTTTGTTTTCTTTTTTTGTCTTTTTTTTCTGCAGTTTTGCCTTTATCTTTTTCTTTTTGTTTTTTTTATGCTGTATTAGTACTTCTGATATTCAGCTGTTTTCTCCAATAGAATAACATATCCTTTATGTAAATTAAATATTGATAATTTTTATATAGCCACATTGTCGTTCAATACATTATCCCCCTCTTGTTTTTTTCAAAAATTTCCTTCTCTTTGCTGCTTATAAGATAACCATTTCCCTGGTTTATTCACAAATTGAAAATGTTTGTGTTTTGCATAATTCAGTTTTGTTTCCAGTTCTCTTATGATTAACATTGGATAACTACTGCTAGTGCCAAATAAGTGCAAAAGGAAACAGAATAGATTAACCCAATATAAATTTGCCAATATACGGAGGGGATTCTTCGACATCTGCTTATGGGCAAAACGATATGGTGGTCCAGATGTTTCAGCGGCTTCTTGAGGTCCTTGGAAGCTTTTCCAGGGAGTTTCGCAAGGAGCGCAATCGGAGGCTGGGATCGACTCCCTCCAGCCGTTGCGCTTTTGCCCGTTCAAACGCCTAAAAGAGCAAACCGAAAGCTACAGAGAGCGCCGGTGGAAGGAAAGGGGAAAAAAGAAACCCTCTCCGCTGGACGAGGGCTACTGAAACAGGGCCGGGAGGGGGCCAGGAGACGGACCCGAAAGCTATGATGGCATTGCGCGCCCTCTTGTTTTCCTTTCTGGCGATTCCTGCAAAGGTTGTAGAAGACTCCGAGGGGTTGAGAACGGCTCCCTCCAAGAGTGGGACTTGCAAACTTTGGGAGGAAGCG
>NW_015403168.1:0-3374 GCF_001527695.2 Protobothrops mucrosquamatus
TTCCGTGGGGGTGGGGGGGGTGGGGGGGGGAGAGATTTCGGCCTGAGGGGGTCCTCCGAGCAGCGGGGCGAAAAGGGATCGCTCCTTTAGCTGGGGGGGGGTTTCCTGTGATGATTGTATTTAATGTATTTAATGAATTAAGCGGGGGAAAGGGCGAATCCTTCCCTGGGACCTTTGATTTAAGAGGCAGCAAAGAGGCTCCTTCAAAGGGCCGCTCCCCCCCCCCCGGTCTGAAGGGGCCCTTGAGGAGGGGGGGGGGGTCAAGGTCCATCGGGCAGCACGTGCTCATCCCATACACACACTATATATATATATATATATATATATATATATATATATATATATATATATATTTATTTATTTATTTATTTATTTATTTATTTATTTATTTTTATATTTTTATATTTTTATATTTATATTTATATATATAAAATTAAAAACAATCCTAAAAACCGATGACTGATTCCTGGGTGCATTCATAGTAGATATATAGACAAAAGTGAACACCAGGAAAGATAAAAAAACTATAAAAGTTTTAATAAATTACGATCCAAGCTTTCACCGGCTCACTACATAGATCTACATAGATCCCTGAAGATGCTGGCAGTGAGCTGGTGAAAGCTTGGATCGTAATTTATTAAAACTTTTATAGTTTTTTACCTTTCCTGGTGTTCACTTTTGTCTATATTTCTACTATATATATATAGAGAGAGAGGGAGAGAGAGAGAGATTCAGATTTCTTTTTGCTGACAAAAGATTTAAGTGGGAGACTAGTATAGCTGTTTCGGACTAGTCTCCCACTTACATCTTTAACTCTTGTCAGCAAAAAGAAATCTGAATTTGTAATGTATCGCAGTTGTTGCGACTTGAGCCTGCTTAAGACCCCTAGTTGGGGGAGCTGCAAGGCAAAAGAGATTATATATAAAAAAGTAGAACTCCAGTATAGCAGTCAAAATGCCAAGGTGCAATCAATCAGACCTGTCTGTCTGAAAAACTTTCTGTATATATATATGTATGGATAGATAGATAGATTAGATAGATAGATATAATCTATCTGATCTGAATCTGCTTTATCTCCTGAATCCAGACATCACACACACACACGATTGGGTCTTCTTTTTGGGGAAACCGGATATTTCAAACCCTGATCTGCATCTAGAATAGAATTGGAGCTGGAAGAGACCTTGGAGGTCTTCTAGTCCAGCCTTCCAGATCCAGCTTCCTCTCGCCTTCCAGATCCTGATATTGCCCTTCCTCAAATTCATTTGGGAAAAAGTCCCCCCACCTTCGGATTGGATTGCCTTCCCCCCCCCCTTGTGCCAGGCTAGTCTATAGCCCTTTGGAATCTCCTGGTGGTCTCTCATCCAGGTCCAGCCCTGCTTTTATCTCCTGAATCCGGATATCTCACACACGCACAGTCACCCGATTGGGTCTTACTTTTTGGGAAACTGGATATCTCAAACCCTGATCTGCATCTAGAATAGAATTGGAGCTGGAAGGGACCTTGGAGGTCTTCTAGTCCAGCCTTCCAGATCCAGCTTCCTCTCGCCTTTCCAGATCCTGACGTTGCCCTTCCTCGAATTCATTTGGGAAAAAGTCCCCCCACCTTCAGATTGGATTGCCTCCCTACCCCGTTGTGCCAGGCTAGCCTATAGCCCTTTGGGATCTCCTGGTGGTCTCTCATCCAGGCCCGGCCCTGCTTTTATCTCCTGAATCCGGACATCACACACACACAGAGAGAGAGAGATCCTGACGTTTCCCTTCCTTCCTTGAATTCATTTGGGAAAAGTCAAGCATTACATGCAGCCCTCTTTGTTTGAATTGTTTTTTATGCTAAGTTGGCCTACTTTCCAACTTGAAACCTTGTTTTTTTTTCTTTCAGTGACTGGAATGAATCCCTTGTCCCCTTATTTAAATGTTGACCCAAGATATCTTATACAGGTGAGACCTCCACGATTGCTCTCTTGTGTATTGAGGTGTGCTTGCATGTGAATCAACATTCAAAAATGCCTTGTATTTGTGATTGTATAAATTACTTGATGTATAACATTGATGTGGTTTTGAATACGATTAAAATAGGTAACTGAAAATGTGGTACATAAAGACTCCGCAGTTAGGTGAGCGCAGTTTGTGGTCAGGAGCTGTGTTCTTTAATTCTCTGACTGGAGGACTTCTTGAAAACATCTGGCTGACTTCAGGTGAAAATATATTTCTCCCACAAAGTACTTGGGAATGTGTGAAAATAAAGTCAAGCAAGAAAACAAATGGATTACCCCGTCATGAATAAAACTACCTTAACATTTTAAATACGTCACACAAACCTGTGTAACCTAAGTTGTTACCGTGCAGATTTATTTCCACTCTATTTGGAAGCATTGCATCTTCCTTTCCCCAACTGCCAAATAAAAAGTTAACATAGCTGGGCCCGTTTTTTTGAATTTGAAAAAAAATCAGATTTTTTTTTCTTTGCTTTATATTATTTAAGAAGAAAATATTAGGCATGCTCTCATAATCCATTTTTATTTTTTTCCTGTGGGTTTTTCCAGGCCTCCCCATCTATAGAAAAAGGCCCTAATCTCAAGAGTTGGTGATTCTGAATATATTTTGTTCCTAAATTCCAGCGGTGGTCAGCTGTCTGTCAGAACTGTGTCTTTGACAGTGTTACACTGCTGGGAGAGAAAAGTACTGTGTGTTTAGCTGTCTGTCATTTTCTCTGTTCTGGAGGTAACTGACACCAGTGTTCACAGTATTGTGCTTTGCTGAGAGTGTGTTGAGCAGAAAATCTCCTGGTCGGCACTGGTCTGAAAGCATACACAGCTATGGGTCGGCATTAATTTCTGAAACAGAGTATTATGCAACCATGTTAGTACAGCTCATTACATCAGCCATGTCGATAGTAACTAATGCTGGATTAAGAATGTATTACAGTTTCTCACTGGATGCTGGATAATGAAGATAACATTTATTTGTGTTGTAGAAATACAATTGTTCCCTTTTGCAGGGCTCAGTAATATGTAATTCAAAAGAAAATTGGGTAGACTCTTTTTCCCCTTCTATTTTATTTACTGGGTGGATGGACAATTAATAGTTTCCCATAAACGCTCTAATAAAATGAGTATCATGCGCTTCTTTTCACGAAACTAAGGAATTCAAATGCAGGTATTGCTGAAAAGATTTAATTTTTGTTTCAGGATACAGATGAATTCATTTTACCTACTGGAGCTAGTAAAACCAGGGGCAGATTTGAACTGGCGTTCTTTACAATTGGCGGATGTTGTATTACAGGTGGGTGTCATCATTTTTTATTGATAATCATGATGCTGGGTTGATGTTTGTATTCAGTAGAATATATCGAGAGAAATAATCAGCCAATT
>NW_015403169.1:0-3374 GCF_001527695.2 Protobothrops mucrosquamatus
AGCCAGCCATAGGGTGACTAGGGAATTCTGGGAGTTAAAAGTCCACACATTTTAAGGATGCTGAAATTGAGAAACGCTACCTTATATATTTTCTTATTGGGAATAAATCCATTAAATTCCATCCATAAGTGCGTGCTTGCATAGGATTACACGGCAAAATATTTGTTTAAGACCTTCCAATGAAAACCGGAAGTCTTAAACCGCCTTGATTATCTCTAAGCCTAAGAAGGACGGAAGCCTATTAGAAAGGGTGACTCTCTCTCCCACCCTCTCTATGATTGGTTTTCCGCCTCGCTTCCTCTTCCAATGGGTCCTTCGAGTTCCCGGTTGCCGGGCAACACGAGTGCAGCCGCGCGGTGCAGGCCGGGAGGGGGAAGACAAGCGGCATGGATGCCCACGAGCTCTTCCGGAAGCTCGGAACTGGAGCCAAATTCGACGTGAGGCGCTTCAGGCGAGACGCGGAGCGTTTCGGGGTGAGGAACGGAGGCCACGTCTTCGCCGTTGGGCGGACGTCCATGGCATGGCTGAGCGAGGGAGGCTGAGGGGATGGTAAAACTGTGAAAATTCCGCCTGCGGCCCATTGATTGGAGTGGAGTTCGAAATGAATGGACCGCACTCGCTTCAGAAACCATTTTGGCTGCTATGATCATTATTTGAAAACTATTTTTTCTAAGAAAAAGTTTTGTATTTTGCAACAAAATGGGATTTTTTTTTAAAAAAAAAAATAAAGTTTCTAAAATATTCCCAACAACTCTGCGAAGTAGGCTGGTCCAGTGTTACTCAACCTTGGCAAGTTTAAGACAAGTGGGACTTCAACTCCCAGAATTCCCCAGCCAGCATGGCTGGCTGGGGAATTCTGGGAGTTGAAGTCCCACTTGTCTTAAACTTGCCAAGGCTGAGAAACACTGGGCTAGTCTGAGGCAGAGACTGGATATGCAGAAGAGACTTTAGAGGATTACTCATAATTTATATGTGTGTGGATGTTAATTTGCATCTATATGCCGTTGTCAGGAGTGCTGGGGTTTTTGTTATTGGCCATCCCTGTTTTTCAGGGGAGAGAAAAATGTAATAAAGGTAACCCTCGACTTGCGAACACAATTGAGCCCAATATTTCTGTTGCTAAGCGAGGCAGTTTTTAAGTGAATTTTGTTCCATTTTATGACCTTTCTTGTTTCCATTTTATGACCTTTCTTCGTGAATCACTGCAATTGTTAAGTTAATAACATGGTTGTTAAGTGAATTTGATTTTCTCATTGACTTTGTTCAGAAGGTCGCAAAACATGGTCACGTGACCCCGGGACACTGCAACCATCATAAATACATACCAGTTGCCAAGCATCCAAATTTTGATCACAGGACCATGGGGATGCTGCAGTGGTTGTACGTGTGAAAAATGGTCATAAGTCACTTTTTTCAGTGCCATTGTAACTTTGAACAGTCACTAAATGAATTATTGTAAGTTGAGGACTACCTGTATAAATCCTTAGATATATTGCTTAATTTCCAGTCTGCTGCTTGATAGGAATTCTTAACTCCAAAGAGCTTGGGGTGGCTAGACTTTCATCTTTTAGATTGGACTGGAAAGGTTTTGGAAAATAAGTGTTTCAACTCCTGCATTGTTTCATTTATATGAATAGTTTGTTTGGGGTTAGCATGTCTTGTGACACAGTAATTGTATTTTGTTAATATGAGTGTAAGTTTAAATGTGTGAAAGAATTCAGCTAGGGCAAACAGACACATGCAAATACAACATAACCCTGTAAGGGGGATAAAATAGGCCAGTGCTAATTGATCAAAAATTGCTATTAATTTTTGTTTTGTTTTGCCTATGCATATTATTGGCCCTTAATTCTCTCTGGGAATATAGCAGACAAGTGGAAACTGCAATTAAGGACTCCTGTTAGTTTTACACCAAGGGTCTTCAAACGTGCCTGGCTGAGGAATTCTGGGAGTTGAAGTCCACAAGTCATAAAAGGGCCAGGTTTGAAGACGCCTGTTTTACACTGAAGAAACCATCTGGTTTAATTTAATTTCAGGTACTCAGAACTAAAGAAGAAGCAACTGGGACATCAGAGATTCTTGGATCTCTTGATTTTTTTGGAAAGAAAACAAAGGAAAATGAACTCCATGAAGCTCAAACCAAAACATTGGAACTGTCTGATTTGCCCCTTGAAGAGGTAGCCGTGCCACAGGAAACACAGGCAGCAAAGAAGAGAAAAGGAGATGGACAAAGTACCAAAGGGAGGAAAAAAAAGAAAAAAGGCCAAGGTAATGAAGGGCTGGCTACCCATTAACTTAAAACATATGAAATTATTGTTGATTTTCTTTGAGTTGCATGAAAGTTGTAGTTGTTTCTTGGTATCTTCCACTTTGTTTTATTACAGTTTTGACCTACGTGGCTCGGGCCTTTACTTTGCACGAAAAGTGGTTACAGTTCTATTTTATATAAATGTCTATGTAAAATTTGACCGGAACATACAGATTATACATTTTCATGGAGCTAGAACAGTGATGGCGAACCTTTTAGAGACCGAGTGCCCAAACTTCTACCCAAAACCCACTTATGTATTGCCGGGTGCCGGGTGGGTATGGCCCGCTGGGTGGGCGTGGCTACAGTGGTCATGGCAGACGGGTGGGCGTGGCCAGGGTCGGCATGACCAGCTCGATGTTGCTCCTGGGGAGGGATGCCTATGGAGGCCAGGCAGGGTTGGGGGAGATCCAGGGGTCTCTGGCGGGTGGGGTGGTGGGCAGGAGGCTGGTTCTGGGCAAGGCAGGGCAGGGGCCGGGGTGGCTGCTGCCTGACACCATCGGCCCCTGCACACAAAGGCCAGCAAGCGCATGGGTGCTGGGATGCATCCGGCCACGTGGGACCTCGGCAAGTTAGTGGGTGGCTGGTTGAAGAGGACGGTTGCCATCTCCGGAGCACGGCACGTGTGCCCACAGAGAGGGCTCCGAGTGCCACCTTTGGCACACGTGCCATAGGTTTGCCACCACTGAGCTAGAACCATCACCTAGTCCAGGGGTAGGCAACCTTGGCTCTTTTATGACTCGTGGACTTCAATTCCCAGAATTCCTGAGCCAGCATGGCTCAGCATGGAAACCTCTCCCTTTTTCCTCAGCATGGCTGGCTCAGGAATTCTGGGAGTTGAAGTCCACGAGTCATAAAAGAGCCGAGGTTATTATTATTATTATTATTATTTTAATTTCTATACCGCCCTTCTCCCGCAGGACTCAGGGCGGTGCACAGCATATTAAAAACAGATACAATAACAATATACAAAAATAAAACCCTTCTAAAACCAAATTAAAAACCAAATATTAGAGGCTGTGTTCCAATTAAAATTATACTTAAAATCGTCCCTAAATAAAATCCT
>NW_015403170.1:0-3374 GCF_001527695.2 Protobothrops mucrosquamatus
AGGGAGGGAGGGAGGAAATGGGAAGAGGAAGGGAGGGAGGGAATGGGAAAAGGAAGGAGGGAAGGAAGGAAGATACAGTGCTTGATATTATTATAAAGGGAATTAAAATTAGATTTGCCAATAGAATATACATTTATGGTTGGGTATACACCTAGTCTTAGACTTACAACAGTTCGTCCCAATCTGGAATGTGATGGGGGGGGGAGAGGTACTCAAGACGAGGCCCTTCTCCTTTGCTTTGCCAAGAGGTGCGAAGAGGTGCACATGCCTGCTCCCAGATGCACGTTCTGGGGCAGGTGGTGTAAATCCTGAGCATTGCTCGCCGGTGCAGGAAGTAGCAAACTTTTTTTGCCCACCTACCCAGTCCTTCCGAAGGACCTAGCAGAGGCAGAGGGGGATGCTGGAGGGTGTTACAAATGTGGTGGCAGGATATTGTCATAAACTCATCTTTTGCAATTGACTGATGGCGAATTTGTCAGTGCCAATGGTGTCGTGGATGGATGGAGAAACACACACACACACACACACACACACAATGAGAGAAAGAGAGGAGAGAGAGAAAGAGAGAGAGGAGAGAGAGAAAGAGAGACAGAAGGAGAAAGAGAAAGAGAGAGAGGAGAAAGAGAGAAAGAGAAAGAGAGAGAGAGAGAGAGAGAAAGAGAGAGAAAGAGAGAGAGAGGAGAAAGAAAAAGAGAAAAAGAGAGAGAGAAGAAGAGAGAGGGGAGAGAGAGAGAAAGAAAGAGAGAAGGAGAGAGAGAAAGAGAAAGAGAGAGGAGAAAGAGAGAAAGAGAAAGAGAAAAAGAGAGGGGGAGAAAGAGAAAAAAAGAAAGAGAAAAAGAGAGAAAGAGAAAGAAAGAGAGAGAGAGAAAGAGAGAGAAAGAGAGAGAAAGAGAAAGAGGAGAAAGAGAAAGAGAAAGAAAAAGAGAGAGAGAAGAGAGAGAAAGAGAGAGAGGAGAAAGAGAGAAAGAGAAAAAGAGACAGAAGGAGAAAGAGAGAGAGAGAGAGAAAGAGAGAGGAGAAAGAGAGAAAGAGAGAGAAAGAGAAAAAGAGAGAAAAAGAGAGAGAGGAGAAAGAAAAAGAGAAAAAGAAAGAGAAGGAGAGAGGGGAGAGAGAAAGAAAGAGAGAAGGAGAGAGAGAAAGAGAAAGAGAAAGAGAAAGAAAAAGAGAGAGAGAGAAGGAGAAAGAGGAGAAAGAGAAAAAGAGAGGGGGAGAAAGAGAAAAAGAAAAAGAGAGAAAGAGAAAGCAAAAGAGAAAGAGAAAGAGAGAGAGAAAGAGAAAGAGAGAAAGAAAAAGAAAAAGAAAGAGAGAGAGAAAAAGAGAGAAAGAGAGAAAGAAAGAGGAGAAAGAGAGAAAGAAAAAGAAAAAGAAAAAGAGAGAGAAGAGAGAGAAAGAGAGAGAAGAGAAAGAGAGAAAGAGAAAGAGAAAAAGAGAGAGAGGAGAAAGAAAAAAAAGAGAAAAAGAGAGAAAGAGAAAGAGAAAGAAAGAGAGAGAGAGAGAAAGAGAAAGAGAGGGGGAGAAAGAGAAAAAGAGAAAGAGAAAAAGAGAGAAAGAGAAAGAAAAAAGAAAGAGAGAAAAAGAGAGAAAGAGAGAAAGAGAGAAAGAGAAAGAAAAAGAAAAAGAGAGAGAGAAGAGAGAGAAAGAGAGAGAGGAGAAAGAGAGAAAGAGAAAGAGAAAAAGAGAGAGAGGAGAAAGAGAAAAAAAAGAGAAAAAGAGAGGAGAAAGAGAGAAAGAGAAAGAGAGAAAGAGAGAGAGGGAGGAGAAAAAAAAGAGAGAACTCCTAAAGCAACAATATCATGAGTTTTGCAAAAGCAAAGCTTTTTTTTTTTATGCTCTCAGGAAATGTGTTTTGCCTGCATCATTGCCCTTTTCAAAATTGCCGTATGGAGATGCTTTGCATACCTTACAAGTGCATTTATATCAGGTGTGTGTGTGTGTGTATTGTTGTGGCAGTAAGGTGTTGCTGTATCTGACAAAGCTCAGATTGGAGGCGTGCACGGCTGCCAGCAGGCAGGCCTTGTTCCATCGTGGTTGGCAAATGCTGGAACACAACATGAGTTGTGGAATTTCACAGCTCCAGTTGATCTGAAGAAACGTTGCGCTGGGTTGAGACACGGGTAATTTTCTTTGTGTCGCCTGGCATTGTGCAGATATCCTTCTCCTTTGGATTGCAGAGGTGTGTTGTAAAATTAGGTTTTAAATATTAATCCTACCTCCGCCAACTTTAATCCTGGATTTTAGTTGCTTTCAGAATGGCAAGAAGCTAATAGTTCCTTTCGTCAATTAAACATTCTGTTCCACCACCTGCCATTCTGGTTATGTGGAAAACCCAGGGGATGTTGCAAACTGTCCTTGCAAATATTCACACAACTAAGGGAGGTTGCATGCAGCTGCCAAAAAAGCCAACACAGTGCTGGGCTGCATGAACAGAGGGAGAGAATCAAGATCAGGTGAAGTGTTAATACCACTTTACAAGGCCTTGGTAAGGCCACACTTGGAATACTGCATCCAGTTTTGGTCTCCACGATGTAAAAAAGAGGTTGAGACTCTGGAAAGAGTGCAGAGAAGAGCAACAAAGATGATTAGGGGACTGGAGGCTAAAACATATAAGGAAAGGCTGCTGGAATTGGGTATGTCTAGTTTAACAAAGAGAAGGACGAGGGGGGACAGGATAGCAGTCTTCCAGTATCTCAGGGGCTGCCCCAAAGAAGAGGGAGTCAAGCTATTCTCCAAAGCACCTGAAGGCAGGACAAGAAGCAACGGATGGAAACTCATCAAGGAGAGAAGCAACCTGGAACTAAGGAGAAACTTCCTGACAGTGAGAACAATTAACCAGTGGAACAACCTGCCTCCAGAAGCGGTGAATGCTCCAACACTGGAAGTTTTTAAGAAGAAACTGGACAGCCATTTGTCCGAAATGGTGTAGGGTTTCCTGCCTGAGCAGGGGGATGGACTAGATGACCTCCAAGGTCCCTTCCAACTTTATCATTATTATTATTATTATCATTTCAAAATAAGGTTGGAAAATCCCAGTTGTTTTCGATCTACTTGGTCTCCTCTGCCCTGTTCTGCCAGCCTCCTCTTTGATAGTTTGGGTGACTAACAGCAGTAGTGATCCCGGCTCAGGGCCAGACTCTGTTGGCCAACTTTACTGGAGGAACGTACTTTTTTTTTTTTCCCCCAGCGCTGTGTAATGTGTCAGAACTTTCTCCTTAGTTACAGGTTGCGTCTCTCCTTGGTTAATTTCCATCCGTTGCTTCTTGTCCTGCCTTTCAGTGCTTTGGAAACCAGGTTGACCCCCTCCTCTTCTTTGTGGCAGCCCCTCAAATATTGGAACACTGTTATCATGTCATCCCTCGTCCTTCTTTTCTCTAGAC
>NW_015403171.1:0-3374 GCF_001527695.2 Protobothrops mucrosquamatus
GTGTTACGGCAGTGATTCACTTAATAACTGTGGCAAAAAAGGTCATAAAGCAGGGCAGAAAACTCGCTTAACAACTATCCCACTTAGCAACAGAAATTAAGCCGCGGACCGCCTGTACATCATCAGCCTTACCCCTAATGCACCAAAGAAAATTGGATTTTTTTTCTAGACCAGGGATAGGCAACCTTGGCTCTTTTATGACTCGTGGACTTCAACTCCCAGAATTCCTGAGCCAGCCTGGCTCAGCTTGGAAACCTCTCCCTTTCCCCTCAGCGTGGCTGGCTCAGGAATTCTGGGAGTTGAAGTCCACGAGTCATAAAAGAGCCAAGGTTGCCTACCCCTGCCCAAATGCCTGAATTTTGATCGCGTGACCGTGAGGAAAAAATATTTAAATATTTAAACCAGGGGTCTTCAAACTTGGCCCTTTTATGACTCGTGGACTTCAACTCCCAGAATTCCTGAGCCAGCATGGGGGAACTATGGCTCCCTCATGACTCGTGGACTTCAACTCCCAGAATTCCTGAGCCAGCATGGCTCAGCTTGGAAACCTCTCCCTTTTCCCTCAGCGTGGCTGGCTCAGGAATTCTGGGAGTTGAAGTCCATGAGTCATAAAAGAGCCAAGGTTGCCTAGCCCTGGGCTAGACTCATTAGGATTTCCCTCTCATCCCATCCCAGCAGTGAGCTAGAAGACACAAGCTAAAAAGCTTTTGAAATATTAATGGAAGGAAGTGCCTTTTCGGAGTCTTCTAAAGAAAGCTCCAAAGCGTTGAGTTGTTTTGACATCCGGCATCATTCCGAAGCATATTTATTGGATCAATCAGCAACATGGTGTGGGGTTTTTTTTTGTGTGTTTTTTGTTTTTTTCCTTGCCAGTGATAAGCACACGACAGTTCCATCAAAGTGATGGGGAGATTGGATTTTTCATCCAAAGAGCTTTGAGCTGATACTTCTTTGATACCGCTGGGATCATCTGATGCCAAGGAAATGTCATCCCTTAAGGTTGGCATGCCGCTTTTCTGAGGGAAAGGAAAAGCTGGGGAGTTTACCTTTCGAATATTATAAAAATAATTTAATCTGACATAGGCCGCCGTGATGGTGAGATGGGGGTGGCATATAAATCTGATGAACAAATTAAACTCGTCTGCCTTACTGTCTGTCCAATAAAGGAGAAGGTTTGAAGCTGAGCGTTGAAAGGTGGGGGTCCTTAGTGCTTTCTGAGCACTGATGGGGTCATCTAGTTTGGATAATGAAACATCTGCAAGAAAACAGCCAAGTCTAGGACCCCTCATTTCTGTTTATCAGTCTATCTATCTATCTATCTATCTATCTATCTATCTATCTATCTATCTATCTATCTATCTATCTAAATGTCTGCAAGAAAACAACCAAACCCACACAGCACTATAGACCCCCCATTCCTGTCTTTCTTTCTTTCTTTCTTTCTTTCTTTCTTTCTTTCTTTCTTTCTTTCTTTCTTTCTTTTTCTTTCTTTCTTTCTTTCTTTCTGTCTGTCTGTCTGTCTGTCTATCTATCTATCTCACTTACCTTCTATCCATCTATCTCAGTCTGTCTGTCTGTCTGTCTGTCTGTCTGTCTGTCTGTCTGTCTGTCTGTCTATCTATCTATCTATCTATCTATCTATCTATCTATCTCTCTTTCCTTCTATCCGTCTATCTCAGTCTGTATGTCTGTCTGCCTGTCTGTCTATCTATCTGTCTGTCTGTCTATCTATCTGTCTATCTATTTATCTATCTAAACTTCTGTCTCTATCTATCTATCTATCTATCTATCTATCTATCTATCTATCTATCTATCTATCTATCTATCTATCTATCTATCTATCTATCTATCTATTTCTAAATGTCTGCAAGAAAACAACCAAACCCAAACAGCACTATAGACCCCCCATTCCTGCCTGCCTGCCTGTTTGTCTGTCTGTCTGTCTGTCTGTGTCTGTCTGTCTGTCTGTCTGTCTGTCTGTCTGTCTGTCTATCTATCTATCTATCTATCTCACTTACCTTCTATCCATCTATCTCAGTCTGTCTGTCTGTCTGTCTGTCTGTCTGTCTGTCTGTCTATCTATCTATCTATCTCAATTACCTTCTATCCATCTATCTCTGTCTGTCTGTCTATATATTTATCTATCTAAACTTCTGTCTCTATCTATCTATCTATCTATCTATCTATCTATCTATCTATCTATCTATCTATCTATCTATCTATCTATCTATCTCACTTACCTTCTATCCGTCTATCTCTGTCTGTCTGTCTGTCTGTCTGTCTGTCTGTGTTTGTCTGTCTGTCTGTCTGTCTGTCTATCTATCTATCTATCTATCTATCTATCTATCTATCTATCTATCTATCTATCTATCTATCTATCTATCTATCTATCTATCTATCTAACTTACCTACCCGCTACTGTTTATCTATCTTTCTATGTATCTATCAATTCCATATTTAGCTTTAATGTAGAGTTCAAGAGACTTTAATATCAAGTCACCTTTTTGAAATTCTGTTTATACTTAGCATTTATATAAACTTCTATCTGCTTACCTTTCAAGACGTAACCCATTTAAACCATCATAACATGAATCCTTTCGACTTGATATTGCATAAATACCATGGTACCCAGCTAATACCTGAATTCCATAGAGCTTCATTTGCCTCTTCTCCAGCAAGAACAGCAAAGGAAAACAAAAAAAAAAGATTTTTAAAAAGGGGGGGGGGAAAGCTGGGAAAATTAACTCTCTCCTACCCATTCCCACCTGCTGATGTGGCAATTAAGCACCAGAGAAAGGCACTCAGGCTTTCATTACAAGACTCCAAAAAGGCCCTTGCTTCAATTAATATTTCAGGAGCTTTTTTTAAATCCAGCATTTTCCAGCTGACTGCTGAGAAGGGCGGGAAGAAAATCCTGATGAGAACCGAAGGGTTCCAGCTGTGGGATGCTTTAGGAATAATGATTATTATACTGTATTCTTAAATTAATTGCCATGTCTGGGAGGAAGGGGTTAATTCTGCTTTTGAAGAAGCTACACTTGCAGGGGTCTTCAAACTTGGCCCTTTTATGACTTGTGGACTTCAACTCCCAGAATTCCTCAGCCATGCATGCTGGCTGAGGAATTCTGGGAGTTGAAGTCCACAAGTCATAAAAGGGCCAAGTTTGAAGACCCCTGAGCTACAGTCTGTAATACAGGGATATGCAAACTTGGCCCTTTTATGACTTGTGGACTTCAACTCCCAGAATTCCACAGCCAGCCATGCTAGAAAGAAGTGTGGAGAGGAAGAGGAGGAGGAGGAGGAGGAGTACTGTGTGGTCTTTGGTGTTCTCTGAACTTGGTTGTTTTCTGGCAGACGTTTCATGACCCAACTAG
>NW_015403172.1:0-3373 GCF_001527695.2 Protobothrops mucrosquamatus
CCTGACCTAGGGTGGATTTTACATTGGGTTTTAAATATTCGGAAGACGCAACATTAAAATTCGGTTTAATTCGGTTTTAAGGGGGGGATTGTATATATGTTCTGGTTTTAAATATGTTGTGCGCCGCCCTGAGTCCCTGTCGGGAGAAGGGCGGCATATAAATTAAATTAAATAAATAAAATAAATAAATAAATAAATAAATTTATGTAAGCAGATGTGTTGGTAAATGAAGCCCATGCTGTGCAGGAATGATAGAAGAAGCTATATCTCTGTCGTGTGAAAGTGAGACTTTTCTACTAACTTAATGGTGGTTCTTTTACTTGGTCACAAGAGAGTAAAACATTATGCTTATTTCTGGAATATTTGGAAACTCCTAGGTGAATATGACAAGATAATTACCAAGCACCTCACTGCCATCACTGTAAAATTTGGCTCTCCAAACACTTAAACACTCAGGAATAGTCTTACTTTGCAGTAGGCATACAGATACGGCTTGGCAAGGTTAGTCTTATTAAACACGAGAAGTAAGTCATAAGCCCGGGGAAGATTTGGCCACTATAGTATGTTGTAATCAAAGCCTTGTTTAAGTTTGTGTTCCCTAGCTTTTTCCTCCCATCTTTTTGAGTCAATGGATACTTGGCTGTTGTCTTGTAGTTTTGGGGAGGGGGACCTAATCTGTATTGAGGAAATGGTTCTCTTTATTCTGGAAAGTGCTGGATCTTGCCTGTTGATTCAGTACATTGGTGCAAGAAGTGAAGAAATGGCAAAACCAGTCATTGTGGATGGAAACATTGGTTTATGGCTTATACTCTTGTGCGAATCCAGCAAATTACCATGCCTTCAGTAAATCCTGGATAAATAAGCCATGGGATAGAGTAAAATCTCTCCCTCCCCCTCAGATCTCTCTTCTATTTGTGCTCTACCTGCAGTTGTAGGAAGCATGACTGGTGAGCAGAATGTCTAATAGCCGCAGCAGTAACTTTTGGCACAGGGCTTTTTCTGGTCCTAAGTGTTTATACAACTTGGTATCTCAGAAAAGAACAGGCTTAATGTTTTGCCATCCAGAGCTGACTTTGTCCTTGTTGCTCTGCTGTACCATTTATGGCACTTGGAACTAATATCACCCGTCTATTACTCTGGAAGAGAATATATTTTTCTTTATTAACTGATAAATCCTTAGAAAACTCAAAAAAAGGTACAAAAATGCTGTTCAATCATATAAGCTGTAAGGACATTCTGGGTATAATTAAATTCTGACACATTGTTTCCATGCCAGAAGGCA
Organism: Protobothrops mucrosquamatus; assembly: GCF_001527695.2. Lineage (NCBI taxonomy): Eukaryota > Metazoa > Chordata > Lepidosauria > Squamata > Viperidae > Protobothrops > Protobothrops mucrosquamatus. The sequence continues at coordinate 1,283 of NW_015403172.1, forward strand.
ATTAGGTATCCAGTTTTCTTTTTATTATTTTAGTTTTCTGAAAAGTTTATTGTTTGATGTTTTATACAACATGCTGGTCAATGACCACAAATAAAATGTAACTGAGATCCATAGGCATTTATTTTTGCTTTTTTACCTTACAAGAAATGATAAAATAATACAAAAGTTGGGTCTTAAATGAATTTTAACGATGCCTTAAACTTTGGTAAGAGTTAAGGCTTTAATTTGGTTCTTTACTTCATCCAGGAAGAACGGTTTCTTAAGAATTAGGCTGTTCTCTGAAAACTACAAATAGGGCACTTATGGATTAATTCAATTTGTGGGCAAGGGTAATGTTAAAACAACACCATCTTTTTCATAGACTTTCATGCACACACAAGTGGGCATAGCTGGGAGCAGCTTACTAAGATTGGAAAATGAATGTGGCTTTAATGTTTCAAAAAGAGGTGCATCACATGTGCTCCCGTGTCCCAAACTCCTTTTTCAAAGTAGTTGCATAACTGTACAGTTAGATACACCCCACATGGAATTTCAGCTATTCCTACATTGAAATCTCCCATCTTATTTCATGAATTTTTTTCTACACAAAAGGCATCCATTTTTCCCCATCCCATTGTTTTAGAATATCTGCAGATGGTATGTTTTGAAGTAAGTTTGTTGCAAAGTGATGTTGCTCTTGTATTATGTCATAACTCTCAGACTCTGTCTCCCTCCCTGCTATTTTCATCTACTGTCTAAGTCCCTTGATTTGAATGAAAAAATCCCAACCTCTTTGGGAGGGCTTTTCTTTCCCACCATTTCCCTGACAATACAAGGAGGGAGGAAAAATACTTCTTCCCATAACTTATATTTAAGCTAGACTCAAGAACTCAGTAATTAATTACTTAAAAGATTTGTATGGCCAACCATCACATAGCACAACTCTGGGCAGCTCACAATAATAAGGCTGTAAAATTAAATCCAGAAAACCAGAGAAAAACAAATATTAAAATCCAGAAACTAAAATTCCTGATATCTCAGTTATCTTCTGGGAGGCCCTACAAACATATATAGGCTCTCATCACTCAACTTCAGTGCCTAAAGCCAGTCCCTGGCTGAGGAATTCTGGGAGTTGAAGTCCACAAGTCATAAAAGGGCCAAGTTTGAAGATCCCTGGTCTTGATCTTTTTCCAGAAGGTTAAATCGGTGGGGACCTACCAGATCATCAGGGAGATGGTGTTTCTGTTTGTAGGGACTTTCTTTTTATTCATGTTTTGGTCTTAGGGATGGGAAAGAATGAAGTTACTTTTTCCTTTTTTTCAGATTGAACGAAGCTAATGGATTTTAGCTATGGATTTTATTTATTTTTTGGCAAAATATTGTTGTCAGGCAGCAGCAATGCAACACACTGGTAGCTTTATCCCAGCAGCAATTTAGCAGCTATTGATGAGCAGCTTTAAGGCATAACTATTGATGTTGAGCTACAGAATGGTTGGCACTTTATACTAGGCACAAAGGTAGTAGCTGTCTAACACAATGACAAGAGAACAGTATAATGGAGCATTGTTTAATTTCACCTACAAGATTAGAGAACTGGAGATATTTTTATTCTCTATTGTTTTGGCCTTTTTCTCCAGGATCTTCAGTATCAATCTTTATGCCTCAGGTGGAAGTTATTAGTTCCAATATCTTTGCTTTCCTAATTGGAAATACTGAAATTGAAAATAGGAAGGAAATCATTGTGATCAGTGATTTAATTTTCCTATATATTGCTATATGCAAAACTTTAAATCTCTATTCTTCTATAAACAGTCATGCATTCAGGAACTAGGTAACAGAAGAAACCTCAAGGGCTTAATACTGCTAGGTAAATTCCATTACTGGAGACAAAAACAGATATGGAAGATTCCCTGATGAATGCAGAAACCATTCCAGACATTTATCTGCCTGTCTTTCTGTCTCTCTATCCCAGAATTTAAATCTGAAGCTTTTTCCTCCTTTTGCCTGGGTCAGTAGATTTTTGGCCTTTCTTTTTCCAGCTTGAGAATGGAATACACAGGCCTAAACAATGTCATATCCTACTTTATATGATTCAGCCTTCATATTTTGATC
>NW_015403173.1:0-3373 GCF_001527695.2 Protobothrops mucrosquamatus
TCAACCTTGGCTCTTTTATGACTCGTGGACTTCAACTCCCAGAATTCCTGAGCCAGCATACCTGGCTCAGGAATTCTGGGAGTTGAAGTCCACGAGTCATAAAAGAGCCAAGGTTGACTACCCCTGCCTATGCCCTTTTAGACAAATGGCTGTCCAGTCTCCTTTTGAAAACCTCCAATGATGGAGGACCCACAATTTCGGAGACAAGCCGTTCCACGGATTAATTGTTCTCCCTGACAGGAAATTTCTCCTTAATTCTATTAATTTTGAATTCTTAAGCTTCCTTTCACATTGTCTGACAACAATGGGGATGGTAATGCAATCTCCTCTTTTCTGAGGAAAAGATTTTCCCTCATTCTGATTCAAAAGGCCAAAATGGAGCTGAATTTTCTCTCTCCTCACCCGTCTGTCTCTCTCTTGTAGCTTGCAAGGAGTTTATTTCTCTAATAATTTATTTTTATTCCTGGAAGGAACAGAAGCAGGCCTGAGCCCGTCCAAGCCACGCTCATCCTGAGCAGCATATCCTGCCTTTTAAACACAATTAAAAACAAAAACAAAACATAAAATACACATGGCGATTCAAAAAGCAGGAACCAACGTTCGTAAAGAAACACGGGTCTTCCTGGACTTACGACCGTTTGTTTAGCGACGTTTCGACATTACAAGGGCCCTGAAAAAGTGGGTTTTTCCCCACAGTCCTCACACTTGCGACCAAAGTCTTCACACTTATGACCGTCGCAGCATCCCCACGGTCGCAGGATCAAAATTCGGGCGTGTATTTACGAGAGGATTGCAGCACCTCGGGGGTGTGTGTGTTCCTGTGATCTGCGACAGCCGGTTTCCGACGAGCAAAGTCAACAGGGGAAGCCAGATTCGCTTAATGACTATGTGATTCGCTTAATGACCCGTCCCCATCTGGCCGAAACCACTGACCCTTTGCAGCCTCCTTTCTCACCACCTGGCGATGAGGTCCATTCTCACATTTCTTGGGTCCACCTCACAAGCTGAAGAAAAAAGAACGGAAGCCCACCAGAAACAAGAGGGGAATAATAATAAATAAATCACTTTTTTTTTCTGCTGTGGCCATGCTCCTTCCCTAGACCCATTTCTCCCCCCCACAGGGGAAACACACAGACACATACACACGCACACACATCAGTGGGTCCAGCCAAATTATCCTTCTGCTCCACCGCTTCACAATGCTTCTGTGTGTGTTTGGCTAAGAGTGATCTGTTACACAACAAAATGAAGATTTTATTCATTCTGCAACTCCCGGTTTGGCCAAAGCCAGGATTCCTGCCTTTGTGTGTGTGTGTGTGTGTGTGTTTGTGTGTTCGAGTGGTGCAGAAAAGACTGCCCACGGACAGATTATTTCCACACTGCAAAATGCCAGGGCTGAAGTTTGCGGCTGTAACACACCGCGGACTACACAACTCACAACGGGGAGATGCTTGGCTCCATCCTTCTCATTTTTTTTTAAGTATAAGTAGTCCTCAACTTACAACAGTTCAATTTAGTGACCTTTAGTTACAACGGCACTGAAAAAAGCGACTTACATTTCCTCACACTCACGACTGTCGCAGCGTCCCCGTTGATCACGGGATCAAAAGTGAGACGCTTGGCAACTGACTCATATTTATGATGGTTGCGGCGTCCCGGAGATCACGTGATCCCTTTTTTGGGGTGACCTTCTGACCGGCAAAGTGGGAACCCAGATGCCCTTAACCACTGTGTCACTAACTTAACAACTGCAGCGATTTACTTAACCAACCGCGGCGAGAAAGGTCGTAAAACAGGGCGAAATCCACTTAACAGCCATCTTGCTTAGCGATGCAAATTTGGGGCTCCGTCGTGGTCGTAAGCCGAGGATCGCTGGGGATATTTATGATCTGCTAAGTGAGTTCCGGTAGCTACGTTGCGGCAGTGTTAAAAACGCAACTCGCCGGCTCTCTGGGGTTTCTCACCTGGGCCCCAATTTGGTCCCGTTGCAAGAATTTCAACGTTTTTTTTCCCCAACACAAGCGATGCCACTAAAAGCCTGGCTTTAACCACCATGAACTGGGATGCAAACCGAGATAGTTCCGGTTAGTTTTTCTTAAAAGCAAGACAAAACGAAAGCGAGACATTTTTTCCCCACCCCTGATTCCTGCCAGCTTTTCTCTTTTCATCCTGGCTTTTCCGAAAACAAGACACTCTTTCAAAGTTTTCGAAGCGAGCAAGCAAGGAATCGCGAGATGTTCAAAAAGGCCGGGTCCCTTTGGAATTTTTGCAGCTTCAAATGGCCCCATTTTCAGGGGACTTTGGAAAATTCATTTCCCGGGTGTGGAAGAACGGTTTCCAGTCTGTAACGCCCATCCCTTCCTTCGAAGATGGAACAGATTCAAGGTGAGTTGTGGCTTTAGTTTTTTGCCCTGTCTGGATTATTCGTAACCATAGTCAGTTGGCTCAACTGGTTAAGGCACCAGACTAGAAAGCAGGAGATGGTGAATTCTAGTTCTGCCTAAGCCATGAAAGCTAGCTAGGTGACTTTGGGCCAATCACCAGGAGACGGTAAGTTCTAGTTCTGCCTTAGCTGTCATGCTGGCTGGGTGACTTGAGGCCAATCACCAGGAGACGGTGAGTTCTAGTTCTGCCTTAGCTGTCATGCTGGCTGGGTGACTTTAGAGCCAATCACCAGGAGACAGTGAGTTCTAGTTCTGCCTAAGCCATGAAAGCTAGCTAGGTGACTTGGAGCCAATCACCAGGAAACCGTTATCCATTATTAGAGATTCGCTCTCAGAATACATGGCAACAAAAAGGAGAACTTTTGAAGGCAGCTCTGAAAGGGAAGCACCTCAACCTCAACCCTTGTGGTTTGTCTGCAAAGGGTGGTCAACAACAACGTCATGAGGACAACTTCAACAACAGAGCTTCCATCGCACTGTTGTGGGCCCCATCTTGACATTTTTGGACTATACCTGGGTACCCTGGCAAGGTAGAAAGCAAATGGAAGAAGCCGTTTCTTGTTCCATGGAGAGAGAGAGAGAGAGAGAGAGGGGGGGGAGGCAAAAGGAGATGGCGGGGGAAGACAGGAAGAGAGAGGGAGCGGGAGAGGGAGCAAGAGCGGGAGGGAGAGAGGGAGGGAGAGAGCTAGGGAGAGGGAGAGAGAGGGAGAGAGAAGGAGAGGGAGAGGGAAAGAGAGAGGAAGAGAGAGGGAGGGAGAGAGAGGCAAGGGAGAGAGGGGGAGAGGGAGAGAGAGTGGGAGGGAGAAGAGGGAGGGAGGGAGAGTGGAAGGGAGGGAGAGGAGAGAGAGAGAGAGGCAGACAAAGGGAGATGGAGGGGGAAGAGAGGGAGAGAGAGTGGAAGAGAGAGGGAATGGGTGAGAGAGAGGGAG
>NW_015403174.1:0-3372 GCF_001527695.2 Protobothrops mucrosquamatus
TTTGCATTTTTTCAGTCAGATTTTAGGTTGGGAGACCCCATTGATTATGCTTATCAATGATCTTTGGTATCTGTTCCTATTCTCCTTGACGTCTCAGTGACTTTTAAATTAAATCATTCTGGACCTCACAATGTTGCAGTGCTCCTTCTCTTTTTTCTGTGACCAGTCCCAGTCAGTGTTTACAAGTTACAAGCTTGACATCTCCTCCCTTGCCACTCCCCATAAAAATATATTTATTTAAATATATGTACCCAGACAATATGCTGTTTGTTAAATATTGAAAATGTTACCTGGGGAAATCCTAGCCCCAACCCAAACCCTGACCCCAACCCCAACCTAAACCCTAATCCCAACCCTAATCCTAACCCTGACCCCATTCTATCCCTAACCCTATAAAAACTAATAAAACTTTTTTTAAAAAATATATTAGAGAAATCCTTGGTGAATCCAGCTATATAGTGCTTCCAGTATCCATAATCCATTGTATAATTTTGTTCCACATTTGAACCACTTTAGATACCACTAGCCACTAACCATAATGGCATTAGTTACAGTATATATGAATCAAAATACTAGATAGAAGTATGAACATTTCTATAATCTCATGTTTCATAGACATATTCCTACTAATACATCACATTTCTTTGCCCCATTATACTTTCTCAAAAATAAACTCATATACGTGGAATACAATTATCTTTTAATTCAATTTGATTTAATGTGATTGAAGACCAGTAAAAAAAAATAGACAAATAAAATTTGTCAGAGTTAAAATACAGAGTTAAAATACATTTGTAAAATAACTTAATCAGTACCTAATGTATAAAATCCAGAATGTAGTTTATATTAAATTATAATATAAACACTAATTAATATTAAGTATTATATCTGAAATTGAATCAAAGTAAAAATTTCTATTGATATCAGAAAAGTATTAGTATTTAAAATCTAAATGAATTATGGTTACAGGGGATGCATTGCAGGATAATGGCCCATCAGAATTCAATGGATGCACTGTAACAAGGGGTACATTGTCTATAAGCAGCATCTCGGCATAGGCCAAATCTGAATGACCACAATACCTACCGATTAGAGGAAATATGAATCTGGTTTGGATGTCTTCCATAAAGGGAGCAACATAGAAGGATGTGTTCTGTAGTTTCTACCTCTCTGGAATTACAGGGGTAGAACCTTTCAGGCAATGGAACTTTTTTGCATACTACAGAGGAGAGAGATGGCATCTGGCAAGAGAGAAAGCTTTCTGATGACTGGGTCTTTCTAGCTGTATAGTGTAGCTTGGCAGCTGTGACAATCTATCTGTTAAGTGCTGGTGACAGGAAGGTTGGAGCTTCCCCTAGATCCACTTGCCTTTAACCTTTGCTTCAGGGATTGTTTTGTCTGATCATGTTCCATCTTAAGACCTGTGGAGGAAGAGTAGCCTAAATTTAAAGATTAAATTCCACAGCCTTGATCCATGTGGATTGGAAGTTATCCTGAAAGATTAATGGTGTTAAGCCTTGAGGATAGAAGTTGACTTTAACCGAAGGTTTTTAGAAGCTAGACACACTCTTAATTTAATTTTTATTATACCTGGCTCCATTCGGAGGTGTGTGGAAAGTATCTGAAGAGTTGATCTGGTGAATTTAGATTGTACTCTGCAGAGACCTGGAATGCAAAGTTGGGGGCCAACCAGAGTCCTATAAAGGAGCTGGGTTACCAGCTTAGCTTGAAAGAGCTTAAGTGCAACTGGAACATAATGTCCTCCCTTGGATTGGAAAAAATTAAGAATGGCATTGGCAGATCTTTGTCCAATAACAGGAACATGTTGAAAGTGGGCTTTCCTTGAGTCAGTGACATGCATGACTACTCCTAAATAATTAAAGCTAAAGGTAATCACTTGTTCTATTTTATGGCCATTTATGCTCTATAAATTGTGAAAAAATCTGTAATCTTGGTTTTCTGAATTTATTTTCTGATCATAATTGTTACAGTATAGAACCAAAATGGCTCAGAACTCTTTTGAGATGTATTGATGTTCTGGAAAGAACTACAGCATCATTTATATAGACCAGCGGGCAATGCTATGATCCTAGTTTAGGGGAATGGAAATATGGATCGTTTAGACATCTCACCATACCACTGATATAAAAATTGAAAAGAAGGGGGGGGGGCAAATGTCTATGGAGATTATCAGTCATGTGGTCAAGGTTGTCCCAAAGCTGCTTTTTCAAAAGGCAACTGGACTTCCTTTGTTTTTGCTTGAAGACATTTCTCTTTTGATCCAAGAAGCTTCTTCAGTTCTGAACTAAACTCAAGAAGCTTCTTGGATGAGAAGCAAAACATCTTCAAGGAAAAAACAAAGAAAGTCCAGTTGCCTCTTGAAAAAAGCATCTTTGGAATGGGAGGGCAAAATAATTCATCTTTTCCCCCCTTTTGAGATGTAACTGGTTTCAAGAAAAACCCTTGCATATTGCAATAGATCTTAGGGAGTTTTATAGGGGTGTAGGGAATGAATTAAATGGAGAACCCTCCAATCAATTAAAACAATTTTCAGCTTTTTGCATAATATGGTCCTGGATACAGAATTAAAAGGTGCCTTAAGATTAGTGAAATATTTGTTGTATTTACATATTCAATGGAAGCTGGTAAAATAGAATGACTAAGTGAAATAATTATTTACAATTTTATAACAAATATAGCACCCAGACACAAGACATGCTTAAAGTTTATTTGACTAATTATCTACACGGATAAAACCCAAGATCTGCCTTTTAGAGCAATCTCTTTAATGTTGGAAATCAGTTGTAGCCTGTTCAAAACACTTTGTTTCCTCCATCACTAGTGATACAATTACAAGATCCTGGGGAGTCTGCCTGCTAAAGAGATACATACGAGAAAGGAGAACAAGGAAATCTCACAGGGTGGGATTGTTTTCCCCCCACTAATATATACAATCAGGCAGATCTCTGACTTATACATTCATATAGATTTTTCTTTGCTAGAACAAGGGGTGTCATTTGCAACAGGGTAGTGGGTGAGAGCTAAGAAAACGAAAGAATCACTCAAGGCACAATGCCTCAGTGTGAGAGGAAATGGCTCTAAAATATAATGTTTTCTCAGAGAATTTAATCGCAAAAACACTCAAGATTTTAAAAGACTATTTTTTTTAAAAAATGAAATGTTCTGATTAATCAATATGCACTTTCCAATGACATTATTTAAGGCAAGAGAGGAAAAATAGATGGTGATTTGAGTCCATAAAATACTGGGACATTTAATTGTTTGCCTAAAGCAAATGTAAAATTTGATTTAATTAGATTTCTCTGTAACAAAGTGATATCTACTGCAATGATGACAGGACCTGGCAAGAGA
>NW_015403175.1:0-3372 GCF_001527695.2 Protobothrops mucrosquamatus
GAAGAAGAAGAAGAAGAAGAAGAAGAAGAAGAAGAAGAAGAAGAAGAAGAAGAAGAAGAAGAAGAAGAAGAAGAAGAAGAAGAAGAAGAAGAAGAAGAAGAAGAAGAAGAAGAAGAAGAAGAAGAAGAAGAAGAAGAAGAAGAAGAAGAAGAAGAAGAAGAAGAAGAAGAAGAAGAAGAAGAAGAAGAAGATGATGATTATTCCCAGTTCTTCTGCTTCGTGGGATTTTTAAAACCGCACTCAACTCATCCGAAACCTGATCACAGGTTAGGAAAAAACTGAGTTAGGACTTACGTGTGGCGTCCTCAGCAAGCCCAGAACTTGCCTCCATGACATCTTGTTCTGAGCCCCAGAGTTACAACCAGCTGGGTAGACAGTGGAAATGTGTCCATCTCTACTTAAGGAATTGGAAAGAATAGCCACTTGCTTAATTCTGTGTTTTTAAAATCAGAAACAAACCAAAGGAGATCAGCATTTGCAGCCAAAGAGATCAAAGTTATTTTATTGCATAGGCTTAAAAATGCCAAAATTTGCCATTCTTGGAATGTCGCAGGGCTGTTTATTATTTATGACATTTTTTTTTAAAAAAAAAGTATCCACAAGCATATACTCATCAAAAGGAAAACCCCCAAAGATTACATCAGAGAAAGGGATTTGCATAATTTTCTACACTAGACCAGACTGCAAAGAAACATCCATGTGTTTGGAGAAATGTTCACCAAAATAAAGACATATCTTAATGTGAACTAACTAATTTTAAGGAAATATTGTCAGGTCAGCCGAATAATAATAATTAGCTGCTGCAAGAAGACCACAGAGACTGACTACAAACAACAAGCAAGCAAGCAAACAAACAAACAAACAAACAAACAAACAAACAAACAAACAAACAAACAAACAAAGTAACAACAATGGTGCATTGGAAGATCTGCAAGAAGTACCATTTGCCTGCAAGCAAGAACTGGTGGGCCCAAAATAGACAAACTAATGGAAAAGTTAAAGTGCTATGGGATTTTAGAATTCAAATAGACAAGCGCTTGCCACATAACAAGCCAGACTTAACAATTGTCCATAGGAAAGACAAAAAAAAAAAAGTCTGGCTAGTGGATGTGGCACTTCCTAGAGACAGAGAGAAAGAACTGGGAGGAAATCACAAAATAGACCTGCAAACAGAAGAAAGCAAAAGAAGCACCAATAGTAACAAGGACCTTGGGTGCAATCCCAAAACATTTGGAGCACCACTGGAATGTCATTGGCAGTGACACAATTTCCACCAGTCAATTGCAAATGGCAGCTTTACTTGGAACAGCTTTCATCCTGTGGTGATACCTTTAACGCCATCAAACAACAACATTTGCCTATCTCAGGTCCAATATCTGGTCAACATCCACATCCAAGTCCAACATCTGGTCAACCGTCTGACAAACCCATAAAAATAATAGTAGAAAAATTAATTTGACAAATCCATCCTTACTCCACATTTCCTAATTCAAATGACATTGCTTCTTCTTAATCATAATAAATAGGACATGGAATTCCTTATCTAGATATATCCTCCACCCTTCACATTAATCAATCCTATGGATAGCTTACTACAAACTCAGGAAATATTAGGCATTAATAGCTGGAACAAAATTTTGTTACTAAGGGGATATAGATATCCCCAAGAAGTACAAGTAGCCCTCAACTTATGATCATAATTGAGGCCAGAATTAGATAAAGTAAGGTAAGGTAAGGCAAGGCAAGGTAATTGTTTACCTGTGTGGAAATTTCATCCACTTCCAGGATCATTGGGAAAACACAGTAGGTGACAGATATGAAATTTTGCATCTCAGAGAACACGTGTCCCTGAATTGGTTCTCATGATTCTGGAGGAAAGCATTCAGTGACCTAATTCACACATCCCACTATGCTCCAACACCATTTATTGGGTTTTGATTTAACATGTTGCATGAAGCCAATGTGGTGATTTGCAAGCATTCTTTGTGACCTTACTGGCATATACTCATCTAGTTATGCCCTAATCAACAAATTGTGTTTAAAAGCCATAGTTTTGCTTGCTGCACGAATGCGGTCCCAGCATTATAAATGTTCTGAATCTTCAGGGAATGAATCCATACCCTTCCTATTTAAAAACCAAGCCCAAATCGGTCATCCATGTATATTTACCTATGCTAGTCAAAATATATCTAAATGGCATTAATTAAGACAAATTTATGCTTATTAGATCTTAAGCCACTTAGTTGATGAAGTGGGAGGAGGAATGAAGCATTGGTGGAGATGCAGTGTCTAAGCGGCCTTTTTATCGGAAAGGTGTAAGTGCCTTTTTCCTTTAGATGATCAGGTACTTTTTCCCCTCAGCTGAAGAAGACATGCCAGCCCAGAATTTTATGCTTCATTAAGAAACACATAAATTAAATAGTCCTGCCATCACTAAAGGACAACACGGTTGCCAGTGAAAGATAGCAGGGGAAAAAAAAACACATCAATGAATCAGATTGAAAATTTGCATGAAGCTTATTAGAACATCCTACAAATATGGGTAAACTTAGTTCAAACACATTTGGGTGATAAAATGATACCGGCTCCAAGTAATTAAAAATCATTTCCATATCCAAATGGAGCTGATGGTGGGGAATAGTTCCCTTTAATTGCTTGTAAGAGAATTATCATATTGCAGAGTTCTTAGTGGCAGAATAAACTAATCTTAATTCAGTGGCATGTGTTTGTTTGCAAGGGAGGAGGATGGGGGGGGCAGGGGGGAGCCGGGTTAAAAGGCAGACAGCTTTGGGGGAGAGAGAGGAGAAAGCAGATAATGATAAGTGAAAATGGATTGATGAGCCAGAGGGGCGGAGGTGAAAATCAGAAGCACTCAAACCTTCATACTGAATCTTTGGCAGAAAAACACGGTAAAACGTAGTGGAAAGTCACAAAATGATGGGAAATAAGATTCTAAGAGCATGAGATCTGAATCTGGATTAGGCCCTTAGTCAATCTAACAGAATAACAGAGTTGGAAGGGACCTTGGAGATCTTCTAATCCAACTCCCTACTCAACCAGGAGACCCTATGGCAGTGATGGCGAACCTTTTAGAGACCAAATGCCCAAACTGCAACCCAAAACCTACTTATGTATCATCGGGTGCTGGGTGGGTGTGGCCCATTGGGTGGGTGTGGCCCATTGGGTGGGCGTGGCCCATTGGGTGGGCATGGCTGCGGTGGTAACAGCAGAGTGGGTGAGACTAAAAAGTTCAATCAATCAATCCCAACTTTGTTAGATCTTTTTTTCCCCCGTGAGAAGTTGAAATTGATTGATTGAACCTTTTTTTTTTGTACACAGTGGTGGAGGCCTAAAGCAAAAAGGTTTTATAAA
>NW_015403176.1:0-3370 GCF_001527695.2 Protobothrops mucrosquamatus
CCCAGGCTGTCCTTTCCTTTAAGATAAAAATAATAAAACCGTACGTAGGCATCTAAGACGAATGGATTCAGATGGTTGTCATAAGCACATTTACTGAAAATCACTTCAAGAAGTTTTTAGGCTCCTTAACTTTTCAGTGCTGTCTTTGAAGTGTGGCTCGGTATAAACATTAAAGATAAAGTGTGGGTGGGGGGCGGGGAGGGGGGCAAGATGTCTCTGGAGTTAAATCATTCTGTGATTGAATCCCATCATTATATGCAAAGTTGTATCAGGACTTGTTAGTATTTATTTAGTAATAGATGCCAACACCTGAAATAAATCTCTCTTTCTCTTTTCCTCTCACCCTCCTCTCCTCTCCCTCCCTCCCTCTCCCTCCCTCCCTCTCCCTCCCTCTCCCTTCCCTCTCCTTCTCTATCTCCCTCCCTCTTCCTTTCCTCTCTCCCTCTCCCTTCCCTCTCTCCCTCTCCCTTCCTTCTCCTTCTCCTCCTTCTTGTCCTTCTCCTTCTCCTTCTCCATCTCTATCAGTTAAGGCTTTAGTCACTTCCTTACATCATAAAGTTAGCAAATTATTTTACCCAAACCATTTGTTCATTCTGCTCAGCCTTGCTGGCACTATAGGTCACAATCTTCTTTCAACAATCTAATCCTAAATCAGCAATCTGAGGTTACAAGGAGAAGAATGGGGGGGGGACTTTCCACGTACCTTCAGCTGTGGTCTTCTTCAAGGGCACTCAAGGAAGGAGAAGGCGTCTTCTAAGAGTACTAAGAGTGTCTTGAAGTGACTCCGGATGGTCTCTGGAGTTGAATTTTTCAAAATGGAGAATGAAATATGAGATATTTAGAATAAAATAGAATAGAGTAGAGTAGAGTAGAGTAGAGTAGAGTAACAGAGTTGGAGGGGACCTTGGAGGTCTTCTAGTCCAACCCCCTGCTTAGGCAGGAAACCCTATATCATTTCAGACAGATTTGATGGGGGCAGAGAGAGATGCTGAGCAGAAATGTACGGCGAGCAAAGTGTGCCAAATAGAGTTGACCAGCTATCAAAATCAGGTGCTGTCATGACTTTGATTCTTTCGGCCCAGTGTTTGTGGGCTGGAGTGGCTTATTAAATTTGTGCTGTGACCTGCCACAGGAAGAAAAAGGGGAGCCAAGTGTCCTCCGATCCTTATCAGGGCACGGTTCTCATCATTCTTTTGACATGACAGGCCTTTGTGGTGCCGAGTGGAGAGCGTCCTTTGGTGCGCAGGGCACAAGGTGTGGCTGATGAGTCTGCGATAAAGTCAGGGCACAAAACCTGTGCTGTGTAGCTGAATTGGGTTTCCAGTGTTAGCTGTTTAATTTAGTCTCTTGGAAATGTTTCCCCTTCTTTTCATTCGGCAGCGTTTATCGGAGGCCCAGATCTTAGTGGAGCCGCAGCCTTTCAAATTGAACAAACCATGTTTCAGATAGGCCCTTTTGCTTGTGACAAGATGTACCTCATTTTCTCTGTCAGCCCTCAGCAAGGTCACACCTTTTTAATTTATTTTCTGTAAGGGAAAGAAAGGGGAGGGAAAAAGGGGGAGGAGGGAGAGATTGGAGAGCCAAGGAATCTACCTGCAGGATGGAACAAGGACTAGATGTAACTAAAGGTCATTCCTCCAGCGGAGCATAAAGTAGAGGGGGATTTACAATCTCCTCGTATCATTCCGCTTGACCCAGCTTAATTTTTTTTTTAAAAAAAAATAAAAATTAGGTTCTTAAGGACTTCAACTATCTTTAGGAGATGGCTGGAGGCAGCTGTCAAGACAGTTTGAGCAGAAGACTGGGGTGCTTGATGAATAATTCAATCGTTGCAAATTCATGTTTGGGTTTGGGTTATTAAAAAAAGGAGACCATTTTTCTAGGATCGATGGTAGCCGTGAAGTTTTCTCAATGTTTTCTGAAAAGGTGTTTCCATACACGAGCAGCAGTGGCTTCGGCTGATCAGCAGTTATTAACCGGCTTATGACATCCAAAAGGGCAATAACGTTTCCTAAACAGTTCCTAATTCCTCAATTCTAGCCCGGAGTTCTCAAATAACCCGGAATTCAGCTCTCAGTTGGCAATTCCCAGCGGCCCAACGTTGTTAGGAAGCCTGCCAGTTGTCATTTGACATAGTAAGACAGCATCTGTTAAGGAAAAGTTAGTGACATTCACACACATTACAACGGGCTTTGCTTAACCTGCCACGAGTATCCAGGCGGTACCGCTTATTCCAGAAATCAGGATTAAACAAGAATAAATACATTCTTCTTCTTCTTGTGCCATATCCATTATCGGACGGTGGCGATCATGTTGGCGATCCTGTTTTTATCAGCAGCCGCACGAAAAAGTGCTGCTGAGTTTTGTCCAAACCGGTCCCTGAGATTTTAAAGCCACGATGTTCTTCTTCTGCCTGGACCTCATTGGCCTTCAATCTTCCCTGGAGGATTAAATGGAGTATGCCGTATTTTTCTGGGTGTTGCATCACATGTCCGAAATATTAGAATTTTCGTTTTTTAATTGTTTTGATGATTTCCCTTGGCTTTCCCAGGTGGCTTATCACCTCCTCATTTCTGATCTTGTCAACCCAGCTTATACGTAACAGCCGCCTGTAAATCCACATTTCAAATGCTTCTAGTCTCTTCAGGTGGCCTTCTGTCAGAGAAATAAATAAATAAATAAATAAATAAATAAATAAATAAATAAATAATAAATAAATAAATAAATAAATAAATAAATAAATAAATAAATAAAGCCATGTCCTCTCCTTACATGCCTTCAAAGAAGTAGAAAGTATTTAGAGAATAATATTTATATAATGTGATAATGCTAGCACTGAGGATGTTACCTAGTTTAGTAATGAAACATCTGCAAGAAAACCACCAAGCTCAGAGAGCACCAAGGACCTCATATTTCAACTCTGGTCTACAAATATTTGCTTTTATAAGTAGATAATAATATGTATTACACATGCATATAAATTTAAAACTGAAGAAATTTCTTGGATGAGAAGGGGAAAAAAACCAAGGAAGTCCAGTTCCCTTTTCGAAAAGCACCTTTGCGACAACCATGACCAGGATGACTGAGAATCTCCATAGACATTTACACAAACACCAGTGCTCTCCTTTTCATTTTATTGGCTAGCTCCACCCATCTTTGCTCAGAAATTATCTGCGCATGCTCAAGATGGCGGATCGTCAGCGGAACGCTCCGTAAGGATTTCGACCCGGCAAGTGGACATGGGGTGTTTTGGGGGTGCCTCGGGGGGGCTTGCGGTGACGAGCGGGTGGGCGAACCCCCGCTCGGTCCCGTTCTAGCCCACCCGGCCCGTTTTAGGCCCGCCCTGACCCGTTCGGCTCCCCTCTAGCCT
>NW_015403177.1:0-3370 GCF_001527695.2 Protobothrops mucrosquamatus
GAGGAGGAGGAGGAGGAGGAGGAGGAGAAGGAGAAGGAGAAGGAGAAGGAGAAGGAGAAGGAGCAGGGAGAAGGATGGTAGGATTGAACAACTGGTTATAAACACATTTACACTTGAATATTTATATTCCAAAACAAGATAAAAAAAAATAATACACTGGTTCCTACAAATGGTTGCCTGATTAGACCACAAAATACTTTGCATCTGAATGCCTGCTTGAAGAGCACTATCTTAACTTCTTATAGAAGATTTTTAGAAAGGTAAGCGGGTTTTCCAAAGCATGGTGAATAAAACAAAGGTCTTTTTTTCATATACGTGTCCCTCACAAGAATAGACTTTTAGCATCCTCTGTCTACAAGAACTACACAGACCAGGCAGACTGAACTTTGAGAAGACAGTTGGAGGAAAATAGCTGGGTATTTTTCCTGCATAAATGAGGGAGAGTACATGTGCAAAAAAAAACAAAAACCCAAAATTAACTCAGCAAGTTTTATAAAATAGAGACATCCATGTTTGCTACAAGTACAGCACCAGTTGATCTTCAATGGTGCCAGAGGGTAAGAAGGCTCAGATCTGATTAATTTTTGGATGATGAAAATTTTCAAAGAAAACCCAAAGTTTTAGACCAGGCTGGAAGAGTGGAAGGGCAAAAAATTGGTGATGACAGAAAGCAATGAAAAATAACTTCAGTGTGTGAATACTAACCACATGATTGTGTCCAGTTCAAAACCAGGGTTTTTACTTTTATAAAGTAAGTGTCTACAAAAGAGGCCAAAGTGATGCTTCTTTCTTCCATTTTGATGGTCAATTTTGGGACAATGGCTTGTAGAGTTTTATAAATCATAGTGAGTGTAAATAAATAAAGCTCTTGAATCTAATTCCAAAATCTTCTGACCCAAGAAGTACTAAGGAAATTATTCCAGACAACAATGGATGGTTGAGAAGGATCAGTGCAACTACTACTGCTATAAACAAGAGACAATGAAAAAGAAAACAGAACAACAAATTCTCAAATCTTTTTGTGCAAAGCCTTTGCCTCCAACTATAAAAACCAAAGGTAATGTTGAGAACTACTTTAGCTTAGGAAGCAGATGTGTTTTGCCATGCATAGATGGGCAAGGAGGTGACATCTCCATAATTTATTATCGAATTATGCCTCAAATGAAATTAATTTGATGCAGGTTTGAAGATTCCTCCCCACCTAGAGCATCTGAGTATTTCTGTTTAGCTAAACCATCACCACCACCACAAAAATAAAGGCAGCATGACATATCTTTATTCATACTTCATCTATCTAATTTATAACCTGTGTCCCATGTGGGATATGATCAAGATCAGATCAAGGCTTCGCTTGACTTTTCAAATATCTTTTCTTCAGTATTAGGTTCACATTTGCAATACAAGCACACTGTAAACTATTTGAAATTGAGGTATTTAGAGGTTGGCCTCTCTTATGGGTTTATTTATAGGCTGTAAACTGTACTGTGGCTCCTTATGATGGAGGGAAAAAATGGTTCCTTATTTAATATTGGTGGTAGAGTCAAATTTCCCTGGAGATCAGATTTATTCATCCCTCCCTGCCTTTTCAGAAGAAGAGAGCTTTGTTACTTCAAATAAAGAAAAACATACTGGGCTGGTCTAAGGGGAAACCTATCTGAGGTTTGCTTTAGGACCTGATTCTGCTAATTGTTATTTTACTATTTTATATCTTTGATGGCAATGACTGTTTTAAACATCACAGGTTTGACTGACCAGATATAAGCATTTTGATAAATAAATATCAAACCCTTTGGAGGTTATGACTCTGGTTTAGTCATTGATGTCTGGCTATAAGCCCTAGTTTGGGGATGTTGAATTTCAGTCACCACTTCAACTTTTTTTTTTCTCAGACAGACCCCACATCTTTAATTTCGGCAAGGCAGGCAGGCATAACATGTTCTCCCTTGATAGAAAACCTTGTTCCAACTTAAATTAGCCGTGGCAGATGGATGGACTTTTCAAATAAGACGACCTTACTAAAATGTGAGGTTTTAAAAGACTGCCATGGGGAGAAAGCAAAATATCCATGCCTGTATCCTTTTTTAGCAGTTGTCACAACAATTTTCTGAGGTAGTTTTGGACTTCCTACTAAGTGTTCTGAATATGAATATATTACTTATTAATCAGAAACATTTTTGTCAGAGTCTTGAAAGCAATTTACGAAGATCACCCAAACCTTTGAAGACCCCTGGAGCTCAGATTACACAGTTCTGGTGTGTCTGACCTGTGGATTTTCAAGTTTCTCAGTCTAGAATCCTGGATTTGCCCCTAGCCTAAACTCCCTTGAGACAGAGAAATGTTGTGAGTGGTGATATCAAAGATGACCAAATGATGAAAGCAACATCATACTATAAAGCAGGAGTCTCAAACTGGCAGCCCGCAGGCTGGATGCATCACGCACAGGCCACACCCACCCTGGCTCCACAAAGGCAAAAAAACTTTGCAATACGTCATGATATGTCATGTGAAGTGATCGAGTTTGACACCCTTGCTATAAAGCTGCAAGATCTGCATGTTTTGTATATGAACTCTAACTCTACAAAAGAGAGGGAGCTTGTATTATGATGGCATGATCTGCAGATGCCTCTGCTTCCAGATGTGTAGACTTCAATGGTATACCTCATGAATCATTTTGGGAGTTGGAGTAAATGTATATGGAAAATGCCCACATTGGAGAAATCTGCTTAAATGCTGCCTTTTCAATATCCCAAGGTTATTATTATAGTATAAAAACTCCTGTTTATCACCCTGTAATGCCTTAATTTGAGGTAGAGGTGGGGTGACTGGATGGAGCTGAGCGTTTATAACAGAATAAAAGAGTTGGAAGGGACCTTGGAGGTCTTCTAGTCCAACTCCTTGCTCAGACAGGAAACCCTATGCCCTTTCAAACAAATGGCTGTCCAATCTGTTCTTTAAAAATTCCAGTATTGGAGCATTCAGAATTTCTGGAAGCAGGTTGTTCCACTGATTAATTATTCTCACTTTCAGGAAATTTTTCTTAATTCTTGGTTGCTTCTCTCCTTGATTAGTTTCCATCCATTGCTTCTTGTCTTGCCTTCTGGATGTTTGAAAAATAGGTTGACCCCCTCTTCTTTGTGGTAACCCCTTAGATATTGGATCACTGCTACCATGTCACCCCTAGCCCTTCTCTTAATTAAACTAGACATGCCCAATTCCAGCAAGCATTCTTTATATGTTTTAGCCTCCAGTCCCCTAATCATCTTTGTTGCTCTTATTGGCTGGATGCCCTTCCTGATGCTACATGGAGTTCGCAACAGATATTTTTTCTTTGTGCCCTGGGAGAGAAAAATCGGCCACCACCTAGAATTGA
>NW_015403178.1:0-3369 GCF_001527695.2 Protobothrops mucrosquamatus
GATGTTATATTGAACAACTCTGATAGGCTGTGAATTAAAAAAAACTAAATAGTTTTAAGTATTTTTAAATCTGTTTAATATTTCTTAATTACTGTATACACATATAATTCATTTAAGTAACTGTAGATTTATGAATGTTATGATCTTCTCTTTGAATAAGTCCTTGTTGGGAAATGCCCAGCCAGGCAGGGAGGGGGGGCTCAAGTGGGGAATTAGCCCTTGAATTGTTATGCAGCTGCTGGAGATCCAGAACTCCCTAAACTCCATGGAACTTTATCTATCTGTTCCCAAGGGAAGGCAAGCAGTCTGGGGAGATTCCTGTATTATAGGCAGAATATAATAGTTAGCTTAAACTCCACAAAGGTGGATCTGTTTGTTTGTGCCTGACAGTCTCAGATATTAATAATCCAATGCCAATACAGCCAATAAGGATTCTTTATCTTGGGCTGTATCTTCATTGTATAACTATAACATTACTTCTATAACTATCACATTTTAGACAGGACGCTGTGTAATATTATGATTGTCACTCTACAACTAAGAAAGTTGCTTGTAAGGCCTACATGGTTTAAATATATTTTATTAAATTTTTGGTAAAAGCATTAAAAATTGAAACCTTATAATATTTTAAAGAGAATAATACCAACGGCACAACAGAAGATATTGATGCTTCCTCCTGCAACTTTTAAAATGATTCCCATCTTCTTTCACTCTAGCTTCCCTCAATATATACTCAACATATAAGGGAAGAATACCCAACCTTAAATGATCAGCTTTGTATCCTTTGCTCATATGGAGCCAGCCTGTTTTGCCATGTTTTGTCCAGACTGTGGCTTCTTGATCTGAATATAATTTTCATATAAGGGCAATGAGATATTCTGATATTCCTATTTTCCTAAGAACATTCCATAGCTTGATGTGGCCAAAACAATAAAATAAACCACATATTGACATTTCAAGTTTGTTTTTTCCAATGTGAAAGACATTTCTAATGTTTAAAAAAGTTCCACTTGCAATAAAATGTAATCTTAAAGAAAACCTTTGAACATAAATGAAAACTTGTTTTCTTAGAATTTTTTAGTTTCAAAGCAGCTACAAATAGAGTACTATAAATAGTGGTAAACAGGACAAGAGTGCCCCTTTTGACCTAGGAGGAAATATCAAGTTACCAAAGAGACCTGATACTTCAAGGACAAGACTCCTAGCAAACTATTAGCACAAAAACTCCTACTGTAACAAAAAAAGAAAGGTGATCACATTTTTTATACTGTTTAGTCATTAAAAATACAGAGGTCTCCCCTAATTTACCTTTCTTGCAAAATAACTACCTATAATTTTTTTCTGAACTATATTGCTCATAAATCAACATTTAAGTATTTGGAACTTATATGCTCTTGAAACATTTCTTAGCTCCCAAAGCTTAGGGTTCAGTGATTTACTGCATCAGTAAAGATTACACTTACACAATTATTTGGATCCTCTCCAATTCTTTTGGTAAGTACACTTGTTGCTCCTCTACCACATCAATTACTAAGGGTGTATCATATCTCTTGTTCCTCAGCCTTTTCTAAAGCCATTTTGAAAATCTAGGAACTCTCTTTCCATATTGGGCTCTAATCTAATCTGATCCTAAGCATTATTTTGCTAGCAAGTAAAATTAAATACTATATACTGTATAATAACTTGTTGAGTCTCCTTTCTGTGATATTGGTAGGTAGACAGAACTCTTCTAATCTGTTAGCTACATTCTCCAGATTTGCTAGTTAAACCATAGTTAAATTAGAATATTTACTGATTGCAATTGGCAATTTCCACCATTTGTTCTGATATCCACACAACTATATTATATTTTCTTAAAAGATTACCTTTGAAACACCAGGTTTCTTTATTTCACTAGGTATGACACATCTGGGACCTGTTTCTCCTGCAAAGCCACATCTGGAAAATTAAAAATACTACAATACATACACATTCAAAACAGCCAAATGGCAGTACCAATCTGGTAATCCTAATAAGAACCAATTTAGCTGCATAGTGCCAGAAGCAAACTAATACTAAAATTTTCTGAATCCAAAGTAATATTAAAAACGACCTAAGGACTTCTATATATCCAGGAGCATTTGGGACATTTCCCCCTTGTTATTTTATGGTATAGTACATATTCTACAATTACATATTTAAGGGAAGAGAATGATAACATTTTAAATTTAAAATATCATTATAGTAATGGTTTAGAAAAAAAAATCTCTGCTAAAGATTTAAAAGTTTCTGTCTTTAAAAATAAACAAAACTAGTAAAAGAATAGATGAGGTTAATTCAACACAATTTAACATGACCAGTTAACGTACTCTAATAAATTAATGGACTCTGTGTGCTTCATGTCATTCTCGACCCTGCTCCTGATTCATGGTTCTTCTAAGGATAAATCTAAGAAACTATCTTTTGCAGGTAATAATGGCTAGCTGGAATCTTAAAGCATGAAGCACACAGAGTCCATTAATCTATTAGAGTACGTTAATTGGTGATGTTAAATTGTGTTGAGTTAACCTCATCTATTCTTTTACTAGTTTTGTCTATTTTTAAAGACAGAAACTTTTAAATCTTTAGCAGAGAGGTTTTTTTCTAAATCATTACTATAATAATATTTTAAATTTAAAATGTTATCATTCTCTTCCCTTAAATATGTAATAGTAGAATATTAGGATTAATTAAATTAATTTTAAAGTAATTAAAATTAGCTGTAATTTCAAGTTCTGAACAAGTGCTAATCAGAAACACTGATTAATATGGTAAGATGCACTATAAAGCTAGGGCTTAAGTGTCTTGCTACCATGGTAAGTGGCTGGGTTTACATTTCATATTAAACCGAAACCAATCCTATTAATGTGATATGTACCTCCAGTCATTTTAAGCCAAGATTTATATCTTCAAATTATACGAATCTGCAATACTACATTTTCCCACAAACCATAATTTATGCAATTCAATCACAATATGACTGTTTTACATGACACTACAACTAGAATTTTAAAGCCTGATTCTTTACATACAACTTACTCAGGAATTCAATTCTCTTTTTTCTCTCCCTTCTCTTCTATAATAGTGTGCATTTTATAGTGTACTACTATGTAAGTGCATTGATGATATTATCTAGATTATGCATTGATGTTACAACCTGCCTCCAGAAGCGGTGAATGCTCCAACACTGGAAGTTTTTAAGAAGAGACTGGACAGCCATTTGTCCGAAATGGTATAGGGTTTCCTGCCTGAGCAGGGGGTTGGACTAGATGACCTTCAAGGTCCCTTCCAACTTTATTATTATTATTATTATTATTATTATTATTATTATTATTATTATTATTATTATTA
>NW_015403179.1:0-3369 GCF_001527695.2 Protobothrops mucrosquamatus
GAAACAACATTGAGATCAAGTGTTATGTAAAGAGGTTAAAGAAAGCATGCAGGGTATAATTTTTAGAACTCTTCTAGAACTCTTTCTATTCTCTTTACCAGCAGTAGATATAAGAGGCGTATGGTTTTCCTTCTACATTATGAACAATGTGTCCCAAAGGTGCTTTTTCAAGAGGCAACTGGACTTTCTTGGTTTTTTTTGAAGATGTTTCGCTTCTCATCCAAGAAACTTCTTCAGCTCTGATTGGATGGTGGGGAATGGAAAGATTTATATTCCTTGCATATTCCTTGAAAGGACTGTGTTTCGCCATCACAAGCTGAGCAACATGGTATATGCTGTAAAATGCAGTGAGACATGTGCAGATCTATACATTGGCAAAACAAAACAACCACTTCATAAACCCAATGGCACAACGTAGGAGAACAAACCCATCAGGACAAGACTCAGTAATCCATCTGCATTTAAAAGACAAAGGCCGCTCTTTCGAAAACAGCAAAATCCACATTTTGGACACAGAGGACTGCTGGTTTGAAAGAGGGGTCAAAGAGGCCATCTATGTCAAAATGGAACAGCCTTCTACAGTTCCAAGAAGGCTCCACACCAGTGGTGGGATTCAAATTCAAATTCTCTGTGTAGATGCTGTTTCCGGAAATCCATTCTGGGCCTGAGCAACAAAAAATTAGTTACTGGTTCTGCCAAAGTGGTGCGAACCGGCTGAATCCCACCACTCCTCCACACCCATTTGCACTATTCAGATGACCCTGAGGACACAGATAAACCTCCAAGTGGCTTCAATGACTCTCTAAAAGAATGCAAATGACCAGCTGTCTGCAAGGAATATAAATCCTTCCATTGCCCACCATCACGTGATCAAAATTTGGAAACTTGGCAACTGACATGTATTTATGATGACTGCAGTTTCCCGGGGGTCAGGTAATCACCTTTTGTGACATTCTGACAAGCAAAGTCAGTGGGGAAAGCAGATTCACTTAACATCCATGTTTCTAATTTAACAAGGGCAAGTGGTTCACCTAACAGCTGTGGCAAGAAAGGTCGTAAAAACGGTGCAAAACTCACTTAACAACTGTCTTGCTTAGCAATGGAAATGTGGGGCTCAATTGTGCTTATAAATCGAGGACTACCTGTATACTCGATAGAAAGATGTCTGAAATAAAGCGTTGCCTCGTTTTTTTTTTAGCAAAGCAGAGCTCTGAGCAGCTTTTAGAGTTTTAAAATGCCTTTGACAAAGTTCTCCATCAAAGGCTTTTGAGCAAACCTAGCAGTCATGGGGAAAAAAAGGACGTGGCCTTTCATGTGTGCTCCTGCTTTCCTCTCATGTTGCATCTGTCCTTTTATGAGTTACTAACTGGTTAAAAAGCAGAAAGCAAAGAGGAGGAATAAATGGACAATTTCCTCCACTGGGAGGAGGAGAAGAAGAAGAGTCCTGCAAGGAAAGGTGTCATGATCAGTGCTCTTCAGCTTGTTCATCAATAATCTTGATTAAGGGATTCATTCCCAAAGATTTTGTCTCCTGTGCATATCCTAACTGTGCAACAGATTACAGGTAGTCCTCAATTTACAACCATTTGTTTAGTGACCGTTCAAAATTACAAAGGCACTGATAAAAGTGACAGTTGCGGCATCCCCATGGTCACATGATCAAAATTCAGACGCTTGGCTATTGAGTCCTATTTATGACAGTTGCAGTGTCCCGGGCTCATGTGATCACCTTTTGCCACCATCTGATGAGTGGGGAAGCCAGATTCCATTTTTCAACTGTGTTACTAACTGAACAAGAGCAGCGATTCAATTAACAACTGTGGCAAGAAAGGTCATAAAATGGGGCAAAACCAATTTAACAACTGCCTTGCTTAGCAAAGAAATTTTGGCTCAGTTGTGATCGTAAGCCGAGAACTACCTCTACTCTATTTGAGAAGGTTTAGTATTAAATATACAGTACCGCCAACCTTGTGTTAAGTTAACACAACTGTCCTTCTTACTGGTGACATACTTTTAACTTGCTGTGCTGAAACTGGAAATGGATGGAAAGGAACCAAGTGGGAAAGCTGAGAATCATCCAGTTTCTAGTAAATCCACTGTTTCTGCTGAAAGCAGATCCCGGGCTCTTTTGCTATCAGGAGATTTATCACTGTAAACTTAACACCGAGTCTTTCCAAGTATAGAGAGAGCAGGGAGCAAACATGTTTTCCTGTTAAAAGTGTATTGTGTTACTGTTTACATCTTCCTCCAAGCAATCAATTCAAATTACGGAAAAGCCCAGCCATAGCTATTCCGTGAAAGCCCTACTCTTAACCAAACACATTTACTTGTTACATAGAATTTAATGCTGACATAAATGAAATAAGCAGTAAATAAAAATATAACACCTATAACCACCTTTAAAATGGTTAAAACATTGATTTTGAAGGATGGTTACCAACTGGACAAGCAATGCAATCCCATGGTTAACATGTATTTAAATCTGGCAATTATAGCTTTAGAAGACCATCCCAAATGTCTGCCCCATACCACAGGCAAAGAAATAACTTTTACTGAACGGATTGGCCATCATTCTGATTTTAAAAAATAAAATAAATAAAGAATTTGAGCAAGTAGATTTTTCCAAGAAAAAACAATATCAACACTGAACCCCAAATACCTAAAGAAATAAAATTGTTACTGAGACTGATTAACTAGTAGCCATCTAAAAATTTGGGATTTCTCCCCCCAAAATACGATTCCTTTGGTTTTGGAATATTTGAGAGAAAAAATCTGCATAAAGTGATTAACCACGGATGATCTCACCCAGTGGCGACCCCCAGGGGGAGAGCCTTCTCTGTGGCAGCTCCTGCCCTCTGGAATGACCTGCCCCCCGACCTACGTACAATTGCGGACCTGCGCCTCTTCCGCCGAGCCCTGAAAACTCATCTGTTCCATGCGGCCGGCCTGGCGTAGTTTTGATTGGGTTTTGTTAGGGGTTTTATATTTTTTTTTTTGATTTTTAAAACTTTTTATTTATAAAACAATTAAAAAAAAAAACATTGGATTTGACGTGACATTCCAGTATATACATTCTTATCAGATTATATCATATTTTACAATCAATTCATTATCTCTACATATACATTAAATTTTATATACATTATCTATTCTAAAATAACATACATTTCTATTTATTTATTTATTTATTTTTCATAATTTATATGCCGCCCTTCTCCCCACGGGACTCAGGGCGGCTCACAGCATATTAAAATAACACAATACAAACAACACACACAACATTTCCCCTATAAAAGCCAATTAAAACCAAATATTTGTAGCTGTGACATTATTAAAATCATTAAAAATTATCCCTATTTAAAATTCACC
>NW_015403180.1:0-3369 GCF_001527695.2 Protobothrops mucrosquamatus
TTCAGACGTGGTAGTGTTGCTGAAGCTTGTCTACAGATGTAGTCTAACAGGGACCCAGAGCACCATACAGGCAAGTCCTCGCCCTGCCTCATACAACCACCACTGGCAAGGACAACGGTGATTAAAAAGTAATTCTGCAACAATCCTCTCATTTATGGCCTTCGCAGATCTGTAAAGCAAAGGTGAACTAAGATCGTTCGTGCAGTCACGCTTCCCTTAATGACCAAATCACCAGTCCCCGTTGTGGTTGCTGAATGACGGCTTCCCCGTAACTGTCTATACTGGAGAGCACAGTGCCAAGTGCTGCTTTATATTCTAAAAAAATATGTTATGTTTCACGGTATCTAAGAATAGAACCAGTGTTAGCCGTATGAACATTCACTCTTGAATGCGTTTCTTCCTGCGTGGTGCGTAGGGTGGATTTCAGCCTGCGGTGCTGGCAGCCTTGGACAAAAAATGGTGCCCCTCGGTCCTGCTATCCGAGAAAACCACTTTAGGATAAAGCTTGGATAAGCTTCATGGCCTCTCATTAGGAGCTAAGCAACCCCTATGGATGTTGTTAGTGTGCTTGCAGGACATTAATTTTGCTAATGGACTTGCCTTTGAGTGCACATAAACATCTCTGAGGTGCTGGTTTTCATTATGTCTGGCATTTCCCGGAAGGCATCTCTTCTTTTTTCTTCCTCCCTCTTTTTTTCCGCTCTTGTGTTGTCATCAAAGAGATTGGTGCTCCTCTTTCACTAAGCCATGCTTTAACCATAGCTTATTGAATCAGCGACCATGGGCGGGGTTCCCACTACCCCATGATCCCTAAAGCATGGTGTTGCACCACTCAGGCTAGGTTCTGCACTACACAGTAACTCAAAGCCAAACGAGCTTTATTGTAGTTGAGTGCGATGTGTGAACACAGTAAGGAGTTGGACAATCTCGGATTAAAACCAAATCTCAGCCATGAACTTACTGCTGAATCACTACTGACAGAATTTTGTCTCACATCTTTTTCTTTGAGGACCAGCATGGAGTCCTGTAGATAGATAGATGGATAGATGGATATAGATGGATAGATGGATATAGATGGACGGACGGACGGACGGACGGACGGACGGACGGACGGACGGACAGACAGACAGACAGACAGACAGACAGACAGATAGATAGATAGATAGATAGATAGATGGAGCGATGGATGGAGGGATGGAGGATAGAGCGATGGATGGAGAGATGGTTGGATGGAGGATATAGATAAATGGATAGATAGAGATAAATGAGAGATGATATATAGAGATAGAGATGGAGAGATAGAGATGGAGAGATAGACGATAAATATAGAGAGATATAAGATACGGTACATAGAGATGGATGGATGTTTTTGGTGTACTGTTGTTTAAGAGATGCGTCATCTCGAAAACCACCAATTTCCTGGTTTGAAGAAGTTCCTTTGGATTTTGCTTTTTGTAAGCAAAACTTTCCACAGAAGAATCAAAAGAACAGTAAGATCTGTACCCCCCCTTTCCCCCCCCCAGCTGATGCGCTATGTAATGAGTTATGTGGTCAACCTGGTTTTCCGTTGATGCTTTCTGTTTGCGTAGTTAAAACATGACGGAAAAGATGCTGAGCCAAACAGCGTTTGTGAAGGTTGAAATGAGTCACCTTGTCATTGTTGTTCCGTGGGTCACCACAGAGCTAAATAATGCATGTCAGGAACAAGGGCCGCCACCTCTGACCCCTTGATGGCTTTGCATGGCATGTTGAGGCCCACGCTCCCCCCCCCAAAAAAGGGACGAGACCAGGTTCTGTTTGCAAAAGGGGGTCAGGAATGTTAGGGGTCAAGTGGGGGCCTTGGGCATCTGCAAAGCTAATGGCCTCCACCACGGTCCTTGATACTTTCCTCTACAGGGCAAACATGGAGCACAATTTTTCACCCCACTCTCTCTGGGGGACACACAGAGATGCCCCAGAGGTTGTTTTTAACCTGGATGGTTTTTGAATCGGAGGCATGGAACTTTTATTATGGTGTCCTCGGAGGCTGATAAGAATTCACCGGTAGTCCATCTATTGATAAATGTAATAAACATATTTTTACTTAGCTGATATAATAAGAACTCTACTAGCTTAAATGTGAGATAGTAGACATTAAAAGAGGAAGTATTTGATATTGAAATTTTGGTTACTAAATTTAAGACATTTGGAAATTAATAGAAAATAAGAATGTTATACTGTGTTATTAATTAGATGACGTACGATGGTGAGAAATAGAATATATTCATAGATAAGACGTATATCCTGAATATTAGACTTTGTGATGAATTGTGATAAAGGGAACTTTGGTTACTTAAAACTTGGAAATTATAAATATTAAATGTTAAATGTAAATATTAATGGGAAATTAAAAATTGGGAAAAACTAATTAGGACATTGATTGTCTATAAAGACTGAATGTTAAAATAATCAGGATATGTATAAGCTAAAAATGATTGATAAATGTAAGAATGTTATCTTTATTTAGTTGATATAATAAGAATTGTATTAGTTTAAACATGAGACAGTAAATACTAAGGGGAAAAGAGAGGAAATATTTAATGTGGTAGTGACTAAAGATATTTGTATGTCATTGAATTATCGATTAACCCAGCCGCCCCGTTGCTTTTTAAATACTTAAATGTAAAATTAGAAAATCAATAAAACATTAAAAAAAAAGAATTCACAGGCAGTCCTTGGCTTACAACCACAGCTGAGCCCAAACCTTCTGCTAAGTGAGACACTTGTTAAGTGAGCTTTGCCCCATTTTTACGACTTTGCTTGCCACAGTCGGTAAGTGAATCACTGCGGTTGATAAGTTAGTAACCCCGTTGTTAAGTGGATCTGGCTTCCCCCCCCATCGACTTTGCTTGTCAGAAGGTCACAAAAGGGGATCACATGACCCCTCCCGGGACGCTGCGACCGTCGTAAATATGAATTAATAACCAAGCCTTTGAATTTTTGAATCACGTGACCACGGGGATTGTTAAGTGTGAAAAACAGTCACAAGTCACTTTTTTCAAGGCTTTTGTAACTTTGAACAGTCACTAAACGAACAGTTGAAGGTCGAAGACTCTATCTATCTATCTATCTATCTATCTATCTATCTATCTATCTATCTATCTATCTATCTATCTATCTATCTATCTATCATCTATCTATCTATCTATCTATCATCTGTCTATCTATCTATCTATCTATCATCTATCTATCTATCTATCTATCATCTGTCTATCTATCTATCTATCTATCTATCTATCATCTATCTATCTATCTATCATCTGTCTATCTATCTATCTATCTATCTATCTATCTATCTATCTATCTATCTATCATCTATCTATCTATCTA
>NW_015403181.1:0-3369 GCF_001527695.2 Protobothrops mucrosquamatus
CTTCTTCTTCTTCTTCTTCTTCTTCTTCTTCTTCTTCTTCTTCTTCTTCTTCTTCTTCTTCTTCTTCTTCTTCTTCTTCTTCTTCTTCTTCTTCTTCTTCTTCTTCTTCTTCTTCTTCTTCTTCTTCTTCTTCTCCTTCTCCTTCTCCTTCTCCTTCTCCTTCTCCTCCTCCTCCTCCTCCTCCTCCTCCTCCTCCTCCCTCTTTCCTTCTGTTGTATGACTGTTAAAAAAAAGGTAGTTGTAGCCACCAACTTGCTTTTTTAAAAATCTCCACAGATATCCCATCAATGCTCTTATGATCAGGAAATTTCTCCTTATTTTGGGTTTGCATCTCAAAGCTCCCACTATCCTAAGAGCCGTGGTGGCGCAGTGGTTAGAATGCAGTATTGCAGGCTAATTCTGTTGACTGCCAGCAGTTCGATCCTGACCAGCTCAAGGTTTACTCAGCCTTCCATCCTTTCATGGTCGGTAAAATGAGGACCCCGATGGTTGGGGGGGGCAAGATGCTGACTCTGTAAAACCACTTAGAGAGGGCTGTAAAGGACTGTGAAGCAGTATGTAAGTCTAAGCTCTATTGCTAAGTGACAGTTGTTTCTTGTCCAGCAGATCCTAAGAAGAAATGAAGAATCAGTCCACATACTCTTCCTTGTGGCCACCTATGGAGACAAGGGGGGCTTTTCATCAGGCTCGCCTGATACGCCAGTTGCGCCCCTTTCTGGATCGTGACGCTCTACGCACGGTCACTCAAGCCCTCGTTGTTTCCCGCCTGGACTATTGCAATGCTCTCTACATGGGGCTCCCCTTGAGGTGCACCTGGAGGCTCCAGCTAGTTCAGAATGCGGCCACGCGGGGGATTTTGGGGGCCTTTAGATACTCCCATGTAACACCTCTCCTGCGCGAGCTGCACTGGCTGCCGGTGGCCTTCCGGGTGCGCTTCAAGGTGTTAGTAACAACCTTTAAAGCGCTCCGTGGCAATGGACCTAGGTATTTGCAAGACCGCCTCCTACCAAACACCTCCCTTCAACCAGTCCGCTCCCACAGAGAGGGCCTCCTTAGGGTGCCGTCGGCCAGTCAATGCCGGCTGGCGACCCCCAGGGGGAGAGCCTTCTCTGTGGCAGCTCCTGCCCTCTGGAATGACCTACCCCCCGACCTACGTACAACTGCGGACCTGCGCCTCTTCCGCCGAGCCTTGAAAACCCATCTATTCCATGCGGCCGGCCTGGCGTAGTTTTGATTGTGTTTTGGTAGGGATTTTTATATGGGGTATTTTAGAGCAGGCTTTTTATTTAATATTTATTGTGATTTTTATTATCGCCTGTTCACCGCCCTGAGTCCCGTAAGGGAGATAGGGCGGTATATAAATTTAAATAATAAATAAATAAATAAAACCTATCTGGGCAGATAATAAGCACCTGTGCTCCTTTCTGCCCCTTCGTTTGGAGGATCCAGCTGTCAATCAAACAACAGCTGCCAATTGAACAGTGGCATTGGGTGGTGGGAAAGAGGGGAGACAAGATGGCTGCCTGAAGGACTCATCAAGCAAAGGCTGAATAGAGCCAAAGCTTAAGAATACAAATAAAGAGGGAAATACTAAAGGATAGGCAGCCCTGAGGAGGAGAGGAAATGGAAAAGGAGGCATCAGATTAAAGAAAAAGATCTTCTTAATTCTTCTCTTTTCAGGCATTCTGATTTCCCTCAGAGCCGCATGAAGGAAACGTTTTTTCCAGCTGTTTCCCTCAGATGGAGCCAAGATTCAGAAGAAAAGAGGCAAATCAAAATGCCCAGCCAGGAGTGAACAAGGAGAAAAGACGAAGGGGGGGAAAAAAAATGAAGATTTGGACAAAGTAGAGATAGAAAGCAGAAACTTTTTTTAAAAAAAGAGCTTACAGAAAATCATGAAAAAAATAGTTTTATTATGAAGATTCATTTCTGCCAGTATTGTAGGCCTTTATCGTGTACCTCTCCTTTGTCTTTTATTGCCAAGCTTTGCTTTTGTAAAATAAAAGTCTCCCCCAACACAAAGCCTGAAGAGAGATACAAAAACCTAAACAATTGTCCAGATTTCCAGTGCTTTGTTTCTCTTGACACCAGAAGCCAGTAGGAGCCAATAGCTTCAATTGTGACCCACCAGAAACAATTCTTTTGCACA
Source organism: Protobothrops mucrosquamatus (assembly GCF_001527695.2). NCBI lineage: Eukaryota > Metazoa > Chordata > Lepidosauria > Squamata > Viperidae > Protobothrops > Protobothrops mucrosquamatus. The sequence continues at coordinate 2,150 of NW_015403181.1, forward strand.
GGAAATGCCTGTGGTGGCTCTATTTCTTCTCCTACATTCCAACAAATCCTGTGCTATTTTTGTGGCTAATCAGAATAAATGGATAGTATAGACCAGGACTGTCCAACCTTGGATGGACTTTAAGATTTGTGAATTTCAACTCCTAGAATTCTCCATTCTGGGATAGAATTGGATGTGAGAATAGAATAGAATAGAATAGAATAGAATAGAATAGAATAGAATAGAATCCTCACTCACTCCTAGCACTGATAATGTTACCTAGTTGGATCATGAAACGTCTGCATGAAAACACCAAGCTTGAGAGTCCCACAGTTCAACCCTAAGCTACAAATATTCTCTTCAATGGGATGGGATAGGATGGGAGAGAAGAGAGAAGAGAAGAGGAGAGGAGAGGAGAGGAGAGAAGGGAAGGGAAGGGAAGGGAAGAGAAGAGAAGAGAAGAGAAGAGATGAATTTTGAGCTATACTGTTGGAAAAATATACTCCCCATTTGGTCCCAGATGGGTAAGATATTGCACTAAATATGCTACAGTGGAGAAGGAATCCAGGATCCATTCCACTATTCTGCCAAAAAAAATAAACATTTCAACCAATGAGTTACTGGGGAAGGATTAAATGCTACTCCCAAAGAAAGATGAAAGTTGAGGGAGGAGGAACCCCCCCAAGCAAACGAGATTTAACATTGGACTCTTATCATAACCCTTTCCCAGGACTTTTGAATGAAAGGGGTTTGCGGTTTCCCCAAAGAATAGCAGACTCAATGGGCCAAATACTTGTTTATCAGAAGCGCAGTGAGAAAAATCTGTCTGACATGACTTGTCAAACCAGAAAAAAATAATAATAATAATGGCCTGGTCCCGATGACTCTCATAAATTCATTTCTGAACATTATCCGTGACCTAATCTGAAAGAAAGTCATGCTAGAATTTCACTGGGTCCCTCTGAAACCCTTCAGGAATAAATTACAGCTATTTTTGTCAAATGGGGCTGATCCTCGGTAGATGTGTTCATCAGCTTTCACTGCAAATCTAGCAAACTCTCCTTAGCAGAGCTGTCACGAGAAATATGTGTGAGAGATTCAAGCAGATAGCTGCGTGTGGCACGGGCACAAAAGGATCCCATCGGCGGCGCCTTTAAATAGCCTGCACTAAATACTCTCTCCAGGCAAAAGCAGCACCAACAGAAGCCAGTTAATCAAAATACCAGAAGGAGGTGAATGTA
>NW_015403182.1:0-3368 GCF_001527695.2 Protobothrops mucrosquamatus
ATGAACACAATTGTCATCTAGACCTAGTATTCCACAGGATCTGCCACGTACCACTTACCTTGCAGTGGTGTTTGTTTTCTGTTCACAAGAACCTGTGATCTCCCTGAGGCTGCTCTGAGTCACATGAGGCCTTCGTTCTTGAAGAGGCTTTGGAAAATTCTCTACTGTAATCTTTGCAGCTTCTGAAAACCATACAAAAGCATGTTTCATTCTTGTGCAATTTCCATAGAATCGAAAGCCGTACAAGAGCACATCCAATTCCCCTGTGGCCTCTGCAACCTCTGAAAATCACACTGAACAGGGTATGCTTTTGAAAATAGTAGTTGCCAGGGGATTGGTGAACACTGACATGTCACCAAAAACATTGTGACATTTCACCTTTGACATACATGTCATAGATCATCAGTGCTTAGGAATGTAAGTGGACTCCCAGTGCAAACTAAATTCAGAACAAACTCTAGAGAGATCCCTCCACAACAAGTATAGAATTGTGGCCTCTTGTTGCAAATGTCTATTTTTCTTCACTGCTCTTTGAATCCCCTCTAGAGAACATCAAAATATGTAATGTAATCCATTTAATCTTCCACAAACTTTTTACTGATGATAACAAGAGTTTTGATATTTACCAAAAATCATCTTAAACCCCAAAAGCATTCTGCTTAATCAAAATTCACCAAGTTTCAAGAAAGCAATTTGTGAATTTTCTTCTCTTCCTCTCATTTGTTATATGTATTTATTACCATAACATAGTTTCCTATATAACATCTGTAGAAACTTTGCTGGGAACAAGACAATTCAACATATAGCTTTCTTGCTCAATCAATTATACTAAGCTTCATAAGAAAGGATCTGGAGTTGCCCTTCGCTCCATTCATTGAAGCTAATTAGACTGGAATGAAAGGCTTGTTTTTAATTTGTTATGTCCTATCAATATTCTGTCTTCTGCATATTGTTGATTAATGGGCTTTACAAACCTGATATTATATCCATTAGTTTTGTGGGATTGCTAACATAAAAGCCCATTCACATTTGTTCCTGTAGTCTCTAGGTAAAAGAAAATATTGTTCATAATATACCACCAAGCTGCTCTCCTTTGAACCAGCCTGCCCAAGCAGGGTTGTAAAGACAGCTCTATAGGCTCCAAGGCAAACCTGTCAGACAAGTCTCCCATCCCAACATTAAAACTAGTGGCTATATTTGAGGGAACAGAGCTGCCTCAACTGTACTAGGAATATTAGATCTGAAATACAACATCTGATGGCAGCAAAAATAAAAAAAGACAAGAAGAGAAAGAAAAAGAAATCTTATGCATATATTTTATCTAGTGGTCACTCTACTTAAATTGCACTGGGTCTGTCCTTATGCACTATTTATTTAGCATATGCCATACAATGTCAGGGAAATCTACACATGCTGATACACAATGCAGTCCTGACAGTCTAGAATGCAAGTTCATTCTGTTCAGCGCTTACACGTTTATCCTTGGTGCACCACAGGGGATGATTTATACCAGTTAACTAGCAGCACTCAGACTGCTGGCTCTTCTGGGTTCCTCTGCCAGTCTCACCTCTTCTCACCTCATGTTGTGATGCCTTGCATCTGACCAAGTCCAGCATGGATTTCCATTCTCCGCACACATGAATGCAGCTAGGTGTTTTCCACTAAAGTGGTACCCATTTATCTACTCACAATATTGCCTGCTTTTAAACTGCTGGGAGGGCAGGAGTTAGGGATGAAGTTATGGGAGGTCACTCCCAGGCTTGAACTGCCAGAGTGCAGACCATTTCTGGTTGGCAGTTCCAGCATCATGCACTAATCCAGTGTTTTGCAACCTTAGCAACTTCAAGTTCAGTAGACAACTCCCAGAATTCCCTAGCTAGTATGCTGGAAGTTGGAGATGGGAGTTGGAATCAAAGCCAAAGTCTAACCATCATAAAATCATCAAATTTGAGAAACACTGCATTAACCCATATACCACTTTCATCTGCTACTCAGTCCCTACTATCATGCCAGCCTATATAAATGCATGTAGCAGATCTATAGCACATCATGACCAGTTTGAAATTTTAAATATTGAACACCTGGCTAGTGACAAAAAAAGTGGGTCATTTTTTAAAAAAAACATTTTCCATTCTTTCTGGAGTAAAATCAAGATTCATTTGCCAGGGTCTGACTGCCATGAAATAATTTTGTATGTGTATGTCAGCTCTAGTTATCATTTTATTATACAATCTACTTTAATTTCACACTATCCTAAATCAATCATGATGAATGATAGCCAAATATTAAACAAAATAAATATGATCTAGTAATCCCCTTATGAATGATATTTAGACTTGCCCATAGAAGCATTTGCTTGTTTTAATACTTCCCATTGCACTCCATAATGAAGACCGCCATCCCAACCAAATGACCACTGAGCAGAAAGTTCCCTGCATCCAAAGTGGGGGTGGGGATGGGGGAGACAAGAAAAGCAACAAATTCGATTCTGGGAGGTTCTATTTGTCTGAATGGCAACCCCACCTCCAGCACAGAACAGGGACAAAGTATGAAACAAGGCAATGAAAAAAAATGTCCAAAATTTATGGGCTGAACAGTGATTTGAAGCCCTGTAGGGACATCATGACTCAAAGCATTGCCTGTGCATCATGATTCACCACTTTATTTTGGAGCAAGAAAGAAATGAGATGTTTCCTTTTTTGTCTCAGTTGTTCACAGGGAGTACCCCAACACTCCACCTATTTCTCATTTCCCTTTATTCATCCCAGTAACATACTCCAAAAATACTTGTGAGTTTCCATTTCAGGTCATGACTCATAGACTATACATGTGTTAATTCTTTCTGATTTTTTACTTTGTGTTTTACTTCCTAAGGTATAAAATGAGAGGTATTTCCACAACCAAAATGTGCACCTATTTCCCAGCACCACCAATTTTTTAGTGCAATCTATAAAAACATTAATTTTTATCCTAAGCCCAACTACTCTCAAATGTGGCCCATAGCAAGCAAGTGAAATACCACTCGCTTCAGATACAAATGTACACTTCTGCTTCAAAACCACCATATCCTATCTTTCTTCTTCCAAGAAGCCCTAATAAGGCTATAGAGAGGCATTCAGATAATGAGACCAAGTTATTTCCTAATAAATTGAAGTTTTAATTATTGTAACCTAATTCTGTATTTATGTAAATATAGAAGCTTTAAGTAGAAATTCAACACATAAAAGGCAATTTCACTATTTTTTAAAAAGCATGACAGACTCTTTTGCAGAGCAGAGATGGGAAAAAGGAAGCCCTCCAACAAAGCACAGTGATTTTTAATCGCATTTCTATGGGGTCCTTCCACTTCTAAAAGCCCACCCAAGAGG
>NW_015403183.1:0-3368 GCF_001527695.2 Protobothrops mucrosquamatus
TCTTTCTTTCTTTCTTTCTTTCTTTCTTTCTTTCTTTCTTTCTTTCTTTCTTTCTTTCTTTCTTTCTTTCTTTCTTCTTCTTCTTCTTCTTCTTCTTCTTCTTCTTCTTCTTCTTCTTCTTCTTCTTCTTCTTCTTCTTCTTCTTCTTCTTCTTCTTCTTCTTCTTCTTCTTCTTCTTCTTCTTCTTCTTCTTCTTCTTAGGATCGCTTAGATTAGGAATGGCAAACATATTTTGGGCCCTACTTTGCAATGCTTCTGAGCTACCCCATTGCATTTATCTTTCCTGAAGCAATTGTGAAGAGTCCTCTTCCCAAACCATGTGCAATAGCACATAAATATATGTTTAAATGAACATTGAACACTGGAAAGTGAAAAGTTAGTAGGTTTGTCCCTTGGACTGAAGGTCTCCTTTTATTCTTTAGATGGCAGGAAGGAGAAGACCTTTTGACTGCATCTTTTGTTGGGAATAGGAGGTGGAAAAAGAAGGTGATGGTAGCAGTACCCATTGAAGTCAATCTCTACTGCATCTCTCAAGGTTAGTCCTGGTTTGGTGTGCCAGACCCAATGGTGAACATTATCCATTGCATAGTGGGTTGGTAACTGTTATTGTTACATCATAAATGAAAAATATTTTTACACACATTTAGACTCTTTAACATGGATAAGTTAAATAAATATTGTAGATGAGTTGGTACATCTTGGCTACAGGTTGCTCAAGTAAAGTTAGTTCCTTGTGATCAAAGTATGATATTTGCCTTAATTCCAATGGGGCCTCCAAATCTCCAATCGGTGCCAACTTTCTTTGATCTATAGCAAGTGAGTTTCTTGGAGGTTGGGGAACTGAACATTGGTGAATACTGAGAACCAAATTACCTGGATAAATTGTTGGGAAGAATTGAATGAATACAGACAATATATGAGCAATTCAGAAGAAGAGTTTAGAATAACATCTGCATGTTTTTTTAAGATAATCAGATTTTATTATTGTTCTGTAAGTTTCCACCGAGAGATCCACAGAAAATATTAACACTAAAAATGATCAATCTGAACTCAAAGTTGGTTGACTTTTTTTAGAAAACTACTTCTTTTTGAACCTGAAGGAAGACAAAACCTATCTTGCTTTAATCCTGAAACTGCCGTGTTGATTTATACATCAAGATTTCAGTTTTACTTTTACAGAAGAAACATAGAAACTAACATGCCGAAGAAAAATACCATAGCAACTAGGAAATGAAATTCTTGAGATTATATCTTTCTGTAGGGACTAAGCCTGTATTATGAAAGTTAAAAAAATTGTGGTGGTCTTTGGCAGGTGTATAGAAACCTGTTTCATAGGATTCATGTATGCCTAGTTTCTGTGAGAGTCTTTCCTTACCAAATCTATTCTTACAAAGACTTGTAAGCATATCCAACATAACTCAATTATGAACATCCCTACAATCATAAACCTCAGAAAAGAAGTAATTAGGCTTGGTAAATAAATTCAGTCAAATTTAGTTTCTGCAGTTCTTGGCATTTGACATGTCTTTGGAATTTTTTGTGTAGGTAATAACTCTATGCATCTTGTTTATATTTGCATTCTTGGTTTCCCTTTCTTTTAAATGTTACATGTGCAGGAAGAATGCTACTAGAAGATTTTGAACAAAATAAGTCATATGTATTATGCCTGATATACATTTCCTATATTAATAAATTACAAGTATAGTTTTCATTGAAAAATTATTTCTGTTGATGAGATTCTACGTGGCTTTGTGCATGTATGGGAGTTCTATTCATCTTGTTATTGTATAGTATGCAGTAAGTCTATAATGTTTTCTGAGGTTTTCGCGGGTGTTTGTATGTAGGTCTTTGGTTATTCGGGTTTTCTCCCACGTAAAATTCTCCCGCGTAAGTCTATAATGTATCTATATATAACTAAAACTCTCACTGACATGACCTTTACCTTGGCAAAATGGTGCATCACAGGATAACAGTTTTTGAATGAAAGTATCTCAGATGGGCTAACATACAGAATGCATCCATGACTCCCGAGGAAAGGAAATTTGGGGATGTTATGGCATTTCAGTACTACTAGCTGCTGCTGTCCTGCTGGACTGCTACCATAGTCACGGGATCTTCATTTTCATGTCCATACAGTTTCCCAGTCAGTCTTGTAATCCATTACTTCCTCCCCTACCTAGCAGCAGTTCTTGATATGCAATATTTATAAAGTAGAGGTAGAAGTAAGGATGTTTGTAAGTATAGAAAGTTATCTTAGCAAAACTCAATGTATCTAAATTTCAGTTCTTATCTTCAACCCTTACTTTCTTTGGCTTGTTATGTCTTATTTCCTTTCTGTGTCTGAAAAACATTGCTTAACTTGAGGGGAAATGTTTTACCAAGTTCCATCTGAATGCTGCCATTGCTTCCCATTCAAGAGCAGTAATTATGTAACTCCAAACTGGCCAGCAACCCTTAGTTTGATACTGATATGATCTATTGTAATAATTTTTGAAGGTTTGTTCTTGCTCTGGATCTTAGCACCCACAGGTCAGTTCTACAACATTCTCAAAACTTCCAATAATCCTTTCCATGTATAGTTTAACAAAGGATTTAGCCCCTTGTTCTTTTTCCAATCTCTGTGGTAGGACTATAAAACAAAATAAATAGCCATCTCTTCACCACTTTCCCTGTGATCTCATCACCTAAAGGCAGTACTTTGGGCACATGATAGTGGTCTACAAACCAAGGTCACCCTGATTTGAATCAGAGTGAATTAAGTGTATCAGTAAATTAAGAAATCAGTATACATTTTCCCTTCCTTTTCCCTTCCGTTCCTAAGGCATTTTAGTTGAAGAAATATCAAAAGATTTTAACATTTCCTTTCCTTTCTGAATTCCCAAATTACATGTTGAAGGGCAAGGTGACATATCAATCTACTCTCACATGTTTTAAAAATATGCCATTGAGTATGTGTTTGTATATTAGCCCAAGTTTGACATAGCCTGTTATAAACTTGATTTTCCTTGAAGATAACATTAGAGGTCATTTTCTAATTTTTACAAAGGTTGCATTTATGTTTATCTGAAAAAAAATGCTGATTTTTTTTCTTAGAGCATGTTTAATTGTTAAATTGCTTAGAATGGAGTTGTAACACATCACTTTGGTTCTCAACTTCCCTTTAGAGACGTTATTTGCTTGTGGTGTAGCATAAAAAAGCCCCTCAATTTTCAGAAACAAATGAAAAGCATTATAACATTAGTGGGCTGTTAAAACAAATAGCCATGAAACTCTCAGAATTGCAAACATAATACAACGCACATTTTCCTAGTATCAAGATATACAATTAATTACATCAAGCTACACTGGTCCCTGTTTAGTAATAAAAG
>NW_015403184.1:0-3367 GCF_001527695.2 Protobothrops mucrosquamatus
TGCTGAGACTCTAGAAAGAGTACAGAGAAGAGCAACAAAGATGATTAGGGGACTGGAGGCTAAAGCATATAAGGAACGGTTGCTGGAATTGGGTATGTCTAGTTTAACGAAGAGAAGGACGAGGGGGGACATGATAGCAGTGTTCCAATATCTCAGGGGCTGCCACAAAGAAGAGGGAGTCAAGCTATTCTCCAAAGCGTCTGAAGGCAGGACAAGAAGCAACGGATGGAAACTAATAAGGAGAGAAGCAACCTAGAACTAAGGAGAAACTTCCTGACAGTTAGAACAATTAACCAGTGGAACAACCTGCCACCAGAAGCGGTGAATGCTCCAACACTGGAAGTTTTTAAGAAGAGACTGGACAGCCATTTGTCCGAAATGGTATAGGGTTTCCTGCCTGAGCAGGGGGTTGGACTAGATGACCTCCAAGGTCCCTTCCAACTTTACTATTACTATTACTATTACTATTACTATTACTATTACTATTACTATTATTATTATTATTATTAAATGGCTACTCAATCTCTTCTTGAAAACCTCCTGTGTTGAAGCACCCACACTTCTCTGCACTCTTTCTAGAGTTTCAACATCTTTTTTATATCCTGGCGATCAAAACTGGATGCAATATTCCAAGTGTGGTCTCACCAAGGCATTATAAAGTGGCAATACCGGTAACACCATATGTGATCTTAATTCCTATTTTATATTTTATTTCGGATTATATTTAGGTATGTTTTATTTTGATATTTTATTTTTAATCCACCGTGTCTTTTCTTATTTTCCTCTTTTCTTTTCCTTTTGAGCGGTTATATCTTTTATCCTTTAAATATTTTGAAATGAAATTATTTTTTTACTGCATGTGCATTGTTATGTGCAGTGGAAAATTTAAACGGTGTATCTCTGTGTCTACGTACCCACATATTTTAAAGAGCTTTTAAAGCTCTTCTTTAAAGAGTTATCTTCCTTTTGGTCGAAAGCTTCAAAAGCTGGAATAATCACTGCCAGGCAAAGAAGCTGTCTGTTTGCAAGTGTTCAGCCATTCATCTTTCTCCCTAAACAGCCATTTAAGGTTTTCTGTGATCTACCTGTCAGCTACAGGAATCCAGAAAGCTCGGAACCTCCGTGCTGCATTCCTCAGCACTTGTTTGATCAAAGCCGCTCTGAACGATAACCATGCCCGCCCCTTTTATCGTTGACCCTCCTCTTTTTATCTTCGCTGAAGTTAGAAGAAAAATGCAGTTAATCTAGTCACGTCTCTGAATTTAGTGCTCTTTCAATATGATGGACTTCAAGTCCCGTAATTGCCAGCCGAACAAGACCACGCTGGCTGGGATTTTGGAGACTGGAGTGCAACATCTGGAGAGGACTGAATGAGGGTGATTGATATACAGCTGTGGTTAGCATGCAGTATTGCAGGCTCATTCTGCTGACTGCCAGGGGTTCGACCTTCACCGGCTCAAGGTTGACTCAGCCTTCCATCTTTTCGAGGTGGGTAAAATGAGGACCCAGATTGCATTGGGGGCAAAATGCTGACTTCATAAACTGCTCAGAGAGGGCTATAAAGCACGGAGAAGTGGTATATAAGTGCTGTTGCTATTGCTATAAATCAGACATGTCAAACACAAGGCCCGGGGGCCGAATGCGGCCCGCAAAGTGGTTTCATGTGGCCCGCGAAGCTATCCTGGAAACAGTGAGGGAACGGCCCCCGCTGCCTTGGCCCTGGCGCAGGCCGGCCAGCCGGGAGCCAATGTACAATGTTGTGGTGGCCATCTTGGCACTTGCCCCGGTGGACCATGCCTTGGCACTTGCCCCGGTCCCACCCCCTTCTGCCAGAGACCCCCAGATCTGTCCCACTCCTGCCCAGGCCCCCATAGCACCCTTGATGCGAATGATGTAGAACTGGCCACGCCCAGCCAATAGGCCACACCCACTCCATCCACGCCCATCCAGCAGGCTGCACCCACTCTGGCCACACACCCCCAGCCCCCCCCCCAGGGCAACCACAGTGCTGATGTGGCCCTCAGTGAAATTGAGTTTGATACCCCTGCTATAGATAGATGCAGAGGCAGGAAAAAGAGATAGAGATGGATGGATGGATGGAATAGATAGTTTATGTTTAACAAAGCAAAAAGGTACAGTATTCCTATTATATAACTTATTTAACAGCCACCTTGCTTAGCAATGAAAATTCTGGTCCCTGTTATGGTCTAGCCTGAGGACTTCCTGTATTGATAGGTGTAAAATATGATTTTTTTTTCTTTTTTTACTTTTTCCTTTCTTTCTTAGTTTGCATTTTTAGTTTCTAGTTTTGATTTTTGTAATACCCGTAATACCTTTGAGGCTTCTAAAGAAACGCTTCAAATTATTTTATGAATAAAATGGAATAGTTTCAAGTTAGCAAGTCCACCTTATTAAAAAAAAAACCCTCCGGTTAAGAAGAAGATAATGCAAAGGTTTTCTACAGGAGGTGGAATGCTTTTTAATGCAGTTGCACAGAAGGACAGTGCAAACTTCTGGTTTGTTTTTTTGTGTGTTTTTGTTGTTGTTGTTGTTGTTCTCTTCCCTGTAAGCTTCTTTCTTCTCAAAGAGGCCCACTGCTGCCTTGCTTTCTCTCTTGTTGCTCAGAAAAATACTGGAAGTGACACAGGCTCCTAGCAAAGGGAATACACTACTGCAGATCAAAAATCTCCCCGTAATTCTCGCCACTACAACTGCATCGTGACAGGACTCTTTTTTCTTTTCTTTTTTTAAAGAATCGCTTTCATGTCATCCACTTCTTGCTAAACTTTTTCTTCTGACACAGTGGGGAAATTAATGATACAGATCTGAACTACGCTTGGCATTCGCAGCACTGCTGCTTTGCGTCTTGGATGCAAACCATCAAAATATTGCTGAAGACAGCTGGCTCACAACTTTGTTCTCGAAGTCTGCTCCTTCAAGCATCCTGACAGAGATTGAGAGAAAGAGAAAAAGAAAGTGAAAGAGAAAGAGGAGGAGAAGGAGAAAGAGAAAGAAAGACACACAGAGAGACAGAGAAAGAGACAAAGAGAAAGAGAAAGAAAGAGAAAGAAAGAGAAAGAGAGAAAGGGAAAGAGAAATAGGAGAAGGAGAAAGAGAGAGAGAGAGAAAGATACATAGAGAGACAGAGTGAGAAAGAGAAAGAGAGAAAGAAAGAAAGAAAGAAAGAAAGAGGAGAATAATGTTGGCCAGCAATAATGTTGCATCCCAACAAGCTGGAAAAACTTCCTCAGTGAAGCATTGATCTGCACTACGCTAACAAGCAGGAGACTGCGAGTTCAAGTCCCGCCTTAGCCATGAAAGCCCTCTGGGTGATTTGGGCCAGTCACTCTCTCCCAGCCCAACCCAG
>NW_015403185.1:0-3366 GCF_001527695.2 Protobothrops mucrosquamatus
GCTATTTTTATTTTATTAAATGTATATGCAACCCATCTTGCAGTTATGCAACATTACTGTTCTCTTTAGCTTTAATTTCATCTAATTTTATTTAACTCTCTTTCAGGTAAAATTATTATCTGAAAAAGAGCTCAGTTTAATTCAAAGTTTGCATGAAACTTCAAGTTAAGGAAATGGGATGGACAGTGAAATTCTGATACCTGGTCATGAAGCTGACATGTTTTTGGTTCACTTTTGAACCTTTTCTCCATTTTCATTCCTGTTTTTGTTTTTTTTCTAACAGGATCATGATTTCTTGGAAGAAGAGCAGTTCTTTTTAGAAACCTTGAAGAGAACTTCCTATAAGACTTCCTTTCAATCAGCATGAGAGAGAATCAGTCCTAAAGATAGCTGTGCCAAGATTCACACTTCCTCCAAATAAAACTGTTTACACTTTGAATGGCTAACTTGAAATCAAGCATATAAATAACTGCGAAATTCAACTTTGGCAGGAGGTACATTTTGTAAAATAAATATTTTTAAATGTTTCCTTACACTACCGCTATTGTTAGATCAACAGTTTTGTGTTTTGCTGAAACTCTTTGAAGAATGGTCCTTCAGAGCAGTGGTCTGCCTTTGATCACATTGCATATCCCCAATGTATTTTCACATCACCTTTGTCTCTTGTAATATTTTAATTTATTTGTTTATTGCATGTATATCCTACCACAATCTGATGCCTTTTTATCAGCCTACATAATGTAAGACACTGAGATTGCTCCAAAGCACTACAACTACCACTGAGAAGCAGTGTCTCCTGGTTTCTGCTCCCCTCCTATCCCAGAATCATGGGACTACAAGGATTTTCTTTGTACATGATCTAGCAGGTCAGGCTGATTCAGGTTGGAGTAGGCAATCCAGAGTGTAGAGACGTATGGAGTTTAACCATGAAGGAGGACTGCAAGAATGTTTATTTAAATATTTAGCCCTAGGAAAGAAGAGAGTCTCAGAAAGAACTGGATGATAACTCTGCCTTGATTCTCTTTACTATTAGACAAATTAGTGGGAAACTCAAGCTTTTGACATTCTGTTGTTATACCGTACAACAATAGTCCTTGTGATGTTTGTTTCCTCAACCTGGCCTATCTTGGACTGACATCAATCTTCAAAGCTTCCCCACACATTCAGAGAAACATCAAACTTTGCCTTGGATTGTGGGATGGCATTCTCAGGGCACCCCTTTATCTGCAGAACAACTTACTGAAGCCATATTACAACCAATAAAGGAGAATATTTGTAGCTCAGGGTTGAAATGAGGGGTCCTTGGTGTTCTCTGAGTTGGTTGTTTTCTTACAAACGTTTCATTATCCACTCTGACTAGCATTGATGATGTTAACTAGTTTGGGTAATGAAATTTCTGCAAGAAAACAACCAAGCTCAGAGAGCACCAAGCACTATTACATTAATAAGTGAATATATAAATAACTCTGAACAATGCCATAGTTCAGTTGGCATATTTGTGACAATGCTTACTTCAATCAAAAGCAGTTCAACCCAACTAATATTTCTTCACTCTTATGGGAGTTTGCTGATGCTGAGAAGCCCGGAATGAATAGTTTATGGAAGATCAACCAGCAGAATTTCCTATAGATCATTCCAGGGTGAACTTTGTTCCAAGTCTCCTAAAATAAAAAACTGTCCCTCATTGAAGGCTGTGATACTTTGCTGGATAATTACCAGAACTTCCTGCAAAGATTGACCTGCATCTCAGTCTGATTAGGAGAGCAATAGCAAATGAAGAGATGCACAAACTGAAGCAGAGCAAGTGCTGACTTCATGAATCTCCATTGGATTTTTAATTCTATGCCAGAAATGTGGGATGGAATGATCTTGCTATGACCAGTTTCAAGAAGCATTTGCTGATGAACTGAGTGATGAATTATTGAGACAAGACATGGAAGAACTGTTCTAATATGTATCAATCAGTGGGTGATTATGGAAGTTGAGATGGGGAAATAAGGGGGGGAAATTTACCACTTCTCTTCACCCCTACTCCACCTTATTATGGCCTCCTTGGACAAAAGATTGGAGAACCATGCAAATAGGAATAGTAAATAGTCTGCATCAAAGAAACGAGATTTTGGTTTGTGTTTCCGTGGTAGAACTCAGGACACCTAGCCCCAGGACACCTAGCTACCTGTGGAACTGTAGGCCATATAACAAGCAAGTGCCCAAATCACTCCAGAGCATCTTATTCAGGAAACTGCAGTTCTCAAGAGATTGATGGGGGTCTTCAGACAATTAAAAATTGCTGAGGCATCTGAGAACAGGCAAGTGTATTTTATCACACTTTCAGGCACAGAAATACAAATTCCTGTTCGCTGAGATTTGGGCTCAATTGTTTAAATAGCTGAGACATTCCTATGCAACATAATAAATCATATAGAATTATTTGTACTTAATGATGTTGCAGCTTTTTTCATCTGCCTGAGTATTGATTGGCTGAAAACTCATCATCCAAATGTCTCCTGGGAACAATTTCTGTACCATTTCAAAAGTGTCAACACCACTATCTGCAAGCTTCTGCTCTTATCTCTCTCTCTCTCCAGCACAACAGTTTTAATTGCCCCTCCCCACCCCCAGAAAAATACAGAATATTCCGATGCTTTTGCAGAGGAAGAAGCAGCTGCACTGCCCCCATCGTACTACAGTCTGAAGAATTCACCCTTCCTCCTCACTTGCATCTGCGTCCTTATTTTTTGTCTCAAAAAAGAAAAAAATATTTCAGACCTGCTCCTGATTATACATAGACTTAACTATGCATTGACCATTCAGGATCAGTTTCCCACGGTACTTATTTCAGATCTGCTGAATTACCTTCAGAAGGCAGGTATTTTTAAAAAAACTATAGACGAGCCTACAATTTAATCAGAATGAAAGAGGATCGTGGATATTTAACTGCCTTGTTTAGCGCCACCAAGGGCATCAGCTTGACTTGTTCATTACATTATAATTATAAAAGTTATACTCTTAACGTGGTCCTTACCTCTCCAACAAAGTAGCAAAGTTGTCATATAAAAATTCTAAAAGAATAAAAGTAATTATTACAGGGGATTTTCTGTGTGTTTATACATTTGTTCATTTTGCTCTTGACTGGCAACCTTCATTTTAATCACGTGACCATGTATATTTACTGTATTATAGTCTCAGTGAAAAGTCAGCTAATTTTAAAGAAATTAAATACACGACTTACTATAGTATACGATTATACGAATCGAGAAATGAAGCGGAGAAGAATTATTGAAAGAATTAAAATATTTTGCGGGCACTCGAGGAAACAACTTCGGCATGACATCATTCCTATGCGCCGAAAGTGCTCTGATGGAC
>NW_015403186.1:0-3366 GCF_001527695.2 Protobothrops mucrosquamatus
CCCTCCCTTCCCCCCCCCCCACCCCCAGTTCCACTTGATGGGTTTCCAGGATGTCATGTGAACGTGCTGAGACAGAATAGTTTAATTTGCTCTAATTAGCTGCATTCTTGGCAGAGGCTTCCGAAGAGTTAGCAGAAAAACTAATGAGTTTTTTGGGGGGGAGGTGTTTGGAGATGGGGGGGCACCTTCTGTTCCAAGGAAATCCACCCCACCCACCTGGAAGATTTTGAATGTACAGCCCCGTTCAGTGGAATTCAATACTGGTGTTCCTTGACTTACGAGCCCCGAATTTCCGATGCTAAGTGGGACATTGGCTGCCTTGTGCCCCACTTAAAGACCTTTCTTCCCATGGCCGTTGCAACTTCAAAGGACACTAAATGAATGGTTGTAAGTTGAGGACAACACTGTACAGGTAGCCCTCGGCTTACGACCCCAGTGGAGCCCCAACATTTCCATGGTTAAGTCAGACGTTTGTTAAGTGATTTTTGCCCCACTTGACATTTTTCCCGCAGTCGGTAAGCGAATCATCGCCATTGTTAAATTAGTAAGACCCGTCGTTAGGCGAACCTGGCTTTCCCCCATTGACTTTGCTTGTCAGGAGATCGCAAAAAGGGGATCGCGTGACCCCCAGGGGACGCCGTGACCATCATAAATACGAGCCAGTCACCAAGCGTCTGAATTTTGATCACGTGACCGCGGGGAGGCTGCGACGGTCGTAAGTGTGAAACACGGTCCTAAGTGCCTTTTTTAAAACTTTAAAAAAGTTCTCTTGCCTTGCCAATTCCCCCCCTCCCGTATTATCAAAACCGAAACCATCTATTTTCACGTAAGCCGATGCTTTTTAATAAAACGGGCTAGTCCAGGGGTAGGCAACCATGACTCTTTTATTGACTCGTGGACTTCAACTCCCAGAAATCCTGAGCCAGCATGGGGGAACTATGGCTTCTGGAGGCAGGTTGTTCCACTGGTTAATTGTCCTCAATGTCAGAAAATTTCTCCTTAGTTCTAGGTTGCTTCTCTCCTTTGGTGAATGCTCCAACACTGGAAGTTTTTAAGACGAGACTGGACAGCCATTTGTCCGAAATGGTATAGGGTTTCCTGCCTGAGCAGGAGATTGGACTAGATGACCTCCGAGATCCCTTCCAACTTTATTATTATTATTAACAACCTGCCTCCAGAAGCTGTGAATGCTCCAACACTGGATGTTTTTAAGAAGAGACTGGACTGCCATCATTATTATTATTATTATTATTATTATTATTATTATTATTATTATTATTATTATTATTATTATTATTATTATTATTATTATTATTATTATTTTGTTGTTGTTGTTGTTCTTCTTCTTCTTCTTCTTCTTCTTCTTCTTCACGGAAACGGAACATTCCTTCAGCTGGACCTTTGGCCCTTGCTCCGTTCTAAGCAATACAATAATAATAATGATGATGATAATGATAATAATAATGATAAAGTTGAAAGGGACCTCGGAGGTCATCTAGTCCAACCTCCTGCTCAGGCAGGAAACCCTATACCATTTCGGACAAATGGCTGTCCAGTTTCTTCTTAAAAACTTCCAGTGTTGGCGCATTCACCGCTTCTGGAGGCAGGTTGTTCCACTGGTTAATTGTTCCCACTGTCAGGAAGTTTCTCCTTAGTTCCAGGTTGCTTCTCTCCTTGATGAGTTTCCATCCGTTGCTTCTTGTCCTGCCTTCAGGCCCTTTGAAGAATAGCCTGACTCCCTCTTCTTTGGGGCAGCCCCTGATGATGATGATGATGATGATGATGATGATGATGATGATGATGCTGTTGCTGTTGGAAGGGACCTTGGAGGTCTTCTAGTCCAGCCCCCTGCTCAACCTATACCGTCTTAGACAGATGACTGTCCAGTCTCTTCTTAAAAACCTCCAGTGTTGGAGTGCCCACGATTTCTGGAGGCAAGCTGCTCCACTAGTGAATTATCCTCACTGTTTGGAAGTTTCTCCTGAATTCCAGGTTGCTTCTCTCCCTGATGAGTTTCCATCCATTGTTTCTCAGAAATAAGCTCCAAATTCATCAGACCAATTTTAGTGAGTCAGCCCCAAACTCTGAGGTTACTGATTTGAAATCATCCTGGACGTGATCCCTGAGTCATACCAGGCCAGCCTGACCACAGCAGTTTTCCCTAATCTGACAAGAATCCAGGGAATTCAGGAAAAAAATTTTAAAAAATGGATGAAATCTCTCAAGTACTGCAAGAATACAGGCAGTCCTCGATTTACGACAGTCCATTTAGTGACCGTTACTAGGGCACTGAAAAAAGGGACTTAGGACCGTTTTTCGCTCTTACGACCGTTGCAGCATCCCCGCGGTCACGTTATCAAAATTCAGATGCTTGGCAACTGACTTGTATTTATGACAGTTGTTGTGTCCCGGGGGGAGGGTCACGCGATCCCCTTTTTGCGACCTTAGGACAAGCAAAATCAATGAGGAAGCCGGATTCGCTTAACGACTGTGTGACTATCTTAACGACTGCGGTGATTCACTTCACAGCTGGGGAAGGAAGGTCGTAAAACGAGGCAAAACTCACCTAACAAAATTTCTCACTTAGCAGCAGAAACGTCGGGCTCCGTTGTGGTCGTACGTTGAGGACTACCTGCATTGTGCTTACTTAGGCTTCCAGGTTTTGGAGAAAGCCTCCCCTTAGGCCAGGGGTAGGCAACCTTGGCTCTTTTATGACTCGTGGACTTCAACTCCCAGAATTCCTGAGCCAGCGTGGGGGAACTATGGCCCCTTCATGACTCGTGGACTTCAACTCCCAGAATTCCTGAGCCAGCATGAGGGAACTGTGGCCCCTTCATGACTAGTGGACTTCAACTCCCAGAATTCCTGACCAGCATAGGGGAACTGTGGCCCCTTCATGACTTGTGGACTTCAACTCCCAGAATTCCTGAGCCAGCATGACTCAGCTTAGAAAACTCTCCCTTCCCCTCAGCATGGCTGGCTCAGGAATTCTGGGAGTTGAAGTCCACGAGTCATAAAAGAGCCAAGGTTGCCTACCCCTGCCTTAGGCTGTCCAGCTTCTGTACATGCAAGAGGACTAGAAACTTGATTTGTTCATCTTTTAAGATGTATGCCCTGTATTTCGTTTAAGAGGTCAAGATAGCATAGCACAAACTCCTTTTTTTTTTCCCTCCACAACAAAAACCTTTTTTTGAGATGGGCGGAGAGAGAAGAACTTACTCTAAATCAGCCAGGGAGCTTCTGGGGCAGAGGGTGGGATTAGAACTCAGAGCTCTTTCATATCAGAGCAATGTCGATCAACAGGGGGTAAAGCCGGGTATTACACGTAGAAAGGAAAAAACTGGCTTCTGACAAGCCATGGGGGTA
>NW_015403187.1:0-3366 GCF_001527695.2 Protobothrops mucrosquamatus
ACATTACTTACAGATGGAGGTGACTGGTTTTTATAAATAGATTCTTTACTTCTTTTATGTGCTACGATTGACACTTTTCTATAAAGACCCAGTTGAATACAGAAATGTTTCTTTTGGTCTGCCAAACAGCCCTCCAGAATTTCACATCCATGATTTTATTGTTTGCTCAGAGATAATGAAGATTAATGAAAAGAAGGACTAGGGGTGACATGATAGCAGTGTTCCAATATCTCAGGGGCTGCCACAAAGAAGAGGGAGTCAAGCTATTCTCCAAAGCACCTGAAGGCAGGACAAGAAACAAGGGATGGAAACTGAACAAAGAAAGAAGCAACTTAGAACTAAGGAGACTTTTCCTGACAGTTAGAACAATCAGTGGAACAACCTGCCTCCAGAAGTGGTGAATGCTCCAACACTGGTAGTTTTTAAGAAGAGACTGGACAACCATTTGTCTGAAATGGTATAGGGTTACCTGCCTGAGCAGGGATTGGACTAGAACAGGGGTCGGCAACCCGCAGCTCCGGAGTCACATGTGGCTCTTTCATCCCTCCGCTGCGGCTCCCAGTCCTCCGCCACCTAAAAAAAAAGTTCAATCAATCAATTCCAACTTCTCACGGAAAAAAAAAGATCTCGCGTAGTTGGAATTGATTGGTTGAACTTTTTTTTAGTCCCACAAACAAAAGACATTTGTGGGACTGCCCACAAACTTCTTTTGTTTGTTCACCTGGCCGGCCAGCTGGCAAAAAGCCTCACCGCTCTTCTCCTCGTTCTCCTCCCCACTTTGCTCCATCCAAGTTGAAGAAAGCGGGATTGCTCTCAATAAGGAGGGCGCACACGAGCGAGCAGTGCACCCGGCTCTTATTGTTTGAGAGCAATCCCGCTGCTGCGCCTCCACTTTCTTCAACTCGGATGGAGCCGAGGAGCCGCTGAGGGCTTCCTGAGTGGGAAGGACGAGCTTTCTGCTGGGCCATGCCTGGGGTATGCCCTGCTGCTGCCTCCCAAACTCCATCTTCGCTGCTGGGGAAAGCCCCAGCGGCAGGGCGCTCCGCGTGGGTGAGGTAGGAGGAAAAAGTGGCGGCAGCAGGGCGCTCCACATGGTGGAGGTAGGAGAGAAAAGCGGCGGCAGGGTGCTCCACACAGGAGGGGGGGTAAGCAGCAGCAGCGATGGAGTGCTGGGGGGGGAAGCAGCAGGGTTTTGTGACTCCAGATGTTTTCTTTTCTGTGGGAAAGGGGTCCAAATGACTCTTTGAGTGCTTACGGTTGCCAACTCCTGGACTAGAAGACCTCCAAGGTCCCTTCCAACTCTATTATTATCATTATCATTATATTACCATGTTAGGATGAGGAGGTTCTAGATGCAGCAACTCTAGCTGATAGTGACCAAATCTTAGTACCAAATCCAACTATGTTTAAGCAGTCTGTAGCAGCATCCAACACTTTATTTCAGTAGAAATAACAACCTTTGAAATCAATTGATTTTTTTTTCTTTTATTAAATTGTGTCCAATTCTTAGAGGCTGCCTGGACTAGTCCTTGGAGTTTTCTTGGCAAGGTATTTTAGAAATAGTTTGCCCCCTGGCTCCTTCCCAGTGTTGAGAGAAAGTGGCTAGCCAAGATCACCCAGCTAGCTTTCTGCCTAAGGCAGAACTAGAATTCACCGCCTGTTTTCTAACCTGATGCCTTAACTACTACACCAAACTGGCTCTCTTAGTTCAATTTCACAGACAAAAATCCTCGGGGAGAACAAAACAAAACAAAACAAAACCAGAAGCACTTATTTACATATGCTGGGAGAAATTTCAGAGAGTCCCCAGCAAAGCAAACTTTCCAATATCAGCATGTCACATATTTCTAGCAACAGACAGAAGATGGACTCGGAATTCACACTGTCAAGCAGGCCTACGTAGACCGGTACCGCAGGAGGCTGAAGAAAGCTCCCATTGACAGCATCGACTTGCCGCATCGCATGCCGGGAACTGTAGTTCTCTTTCCGGTTCGAGCCATAACATCAAAGACATTCTTTTTAAAAAAAAAAAATATCTAACCTTATTTCCTCCTTTCGCTTCTTTGGCAGAACATGTTTTTTTTTTAAAAATTAACAACTTCCAGGCCACCTGTGAAATCTAAAACGTCATCCCCAAGGCCCGAAACAAATACGAACGAATTTCTCCCTGCCTTTCTCGTATTGCGCATGCGCTTCGATCATGTATAACTATGCGACCCAGAGCAATGACCGATCTGTTCCGTCGGCACGGGTTATTTCCGCGCATGCGTGCTCCCGAGGAGGATGCTGAGCTGTCTCTCCTGTAGGGCTTACGGCGGCTTTCCCCTTATTTGAAACCCCAGCGGCGCTTCCCCATCCCTCCCCGCTTTTGTGAAGCAGCGCCTCGAAACAAGGCGGAAGCGGTCTGAACAGAGGAGGGCTTCAGTGACAGGTTAGCCTTGGCGGGGTGAGCCATGCCGGTTCCCTAAAATCAGTGCCAGAGCGGCCTCTAGCTGTCCCCCATCGCCCAAGTAGCTCCGGCGGGGCGGGGCCCTAGAGGGTGAGGAGGGCGCGAGCCACGGCCGTTGTGAGGGGGGGAGAGGGAGAGGGAGAGGGAGGGGGGCGGGCGCTTTTTGCGGGCAACGCCCGGCAGCCGTCCCTCTTGTTTATCTCGACCCGGGTGTCTTTGGGGCGATTCCTCCAGCCGTCCTCGTGGTTTTCTCCGGAGAGGCTGCTGGGTGAGGCCTCCTCTCGCGCCTCCTTCGTGGAATTCCGCCCTCGGCTTCCTTCGGCTCCTCTCACACACGGCAGAAACCCGCCCAGTTCCTATTTCCGGAGGGGTTCTTTTCTGCTGTAAAAAAAATTACAATCGAAAGAAAACGTACGTCGAGGAGCGGAAGAGCCCCACCCCCCCCCGTCCGAGTTCTCCCTTATACACACCTTGATCCAGAACTAGTCTAGAGAAAAGAAGGAGCAGAGGTGACGTGATAGCAGTATTCCAGTATTTGAGGGGTTGCCACAAAGAGGAGGGGGTCAACTTAATACCACTTTACAATGCCTTGGTAAGGCCACACTTGGAATACTGCATCCAGTTTTGGTCACCGCGATGTAAAAAAGATGTTGAGATTCTAGAAAGAGTACAGAAAAGAGCAACAAAGATGATTAGGGGACTGGAGGCTAAAACATACAAGGAACGGTTGCTGGAATTGGGTATGTCTAGTTTAACAAAGAGAAGGACGAGGGGGGACATGATAGCAGTGTTCCAATATCTCAGGGGCTGCCACAAAGAAGAGGGAGTCAAGCTATTTTCCAAAGCGCCTGAAGGCAGGACAAGGAGCAACGGGTGGAAGCTAACCAAAGAGAGAAGCAACCTAGAACTAAGGAGAA
>NW_015403188.1:0-3366 GCF_001527695.2 Protobothrops mucrosquamatus
TTTTGATCACGTGACCAGGGGACTGCGATCGCAAGTCACTTTTTCCGGTGCCGATGTAACTTTGAACAGTCACTAAACAAACTGTTGTAAGTCGTGGACTTCCTGTATTTGATATATCACTAAGTCCAACAAAGCTGAAAGCATCTCTCTCTCTCTCTCTCTCTCTCTCTCTCTCTCTCTCTCTCTCTCTCTCTCCCTCCCTCCCTCCCTCTCCCTCTTTCTCTCTCTCACATACACAAATACACACACACCAAAAACCATAATTAAAAGAATCCCCCATAATAAAGAAGAGCAAAACAAAGAGAAGAGCAACTAAGATGATCCAAGGCCTGGAGACTAAAACATACGAAGAATGGCTGCAGGACTTGGGTTTGGCTAGTCTAAAGAAAAGAAGAAATAGGGGAGACATGATAGCAGTGTTCCAGTATCTGAGGGGCTGCCACAAGGCAGAGGGGGTCAGGTTGTTTTCCAAAGCACCAGAGGGAAGGACGAGAAACAATGGTTGGAAACTGATCAAAGAGAGAAGCAATCTGGAACTAAGGAGAAACTTCCTGACAGTGAGGACAATCAACCAATGGAACAGCATATCCCCAGAAATCATGGGCGCTCCATCACTGGAGATTTTTAAGAAGAGACTAGACAGTCACTTGTCTGAGATGATATAGGTTCTCCAGTTGCCAAGCATCCAAGACCTCCAAGTCCCTTCCAGATTCTATTCTATTCTATTCTATTCTATTCTATTCTATTCTATTCCATTCCATTCCATTCCATTCCATTTTAACAACACTTGTCTCCAATCCATCACACCTTTGTCATCAATCAATTCCCAAGACTCTTTGGAAAAAACTAAGTTTTTACGGCTTTCCAAAATACCAATAAAGTTGAAGATAATTTGCTGCCAAAAAAACCTGCCCCTCGTTTCATCTCTGCTGGTGTTTGTTCCAGCTGAGGAAAGAGCATTTCATTTCAGCAGTGAATTTCTCTTGTAGCCCTGATGTTCTTGCAGAGATTCAGTTTTAAAAGGGGGTCAGTGCGCGGACCTGTCTTTTACTGCCTTCCCAACAGCTAATAGCCTTCCCTGGTTTCCACACTTCTGTTCCTTTCCTGGAGAAGACGTGGTGATGAAATTCCACCTACATTGCCTTTTCAGATTTGGAGAAGCCGAGGAAGTGTCAAAGAAATGAAAAGATGGATGAATGGGAAACAATTCCATTCCATCATCCTCATCCTCATCCTCAAGAAAGGAGACTCAAAATGCCACCATTAAAAAAAATCTGGAACTATCCTGAGAAGAAGATAATTTAATGCAGCCCAGCACTGTGTTGGCTTTTTTGGCAGCTGCAGCACACGGCTGGCTCATATTTAGGTGATTGTCCACTAGGACTCCGAGGTCCCTCTCACAGTTACTACTATTGAGCAAGGTACCCCCTATACTATACCTGTACATTTGGTTTTTCTTGCCTAAATGTAGAACTTTACTTTTTTCACCATTGAATTTCATTTTGTTAGATAGCGCCCAGTGTTCAAGTCTGTCCAGATCCTCCTGTATCTTAAGCCTGTCTTCTGGAGTGTTGGCTATTCCTGCCAGCTTGGTGTTGTCTGCAAATTTGATGAGTTCCCCATCTATCCCCTCGTCCAGATCGTTGATGAAGATGTTGAAGAGCACTAGGCCCAGAACAGAGCCCTGGGGCCCCCCACTACACACTTCCCTCCATGTAGATGCGGTTCCATTGAGGACCACACGCTGAATACGGCCGGTCAGCCAGCTACGGATCCATCTGGTGCTGATGCTGTCTAACCCACATTTTTCTATCTTATCAAGTAGTAGGTTGTGATCTGCTTTATCAAATGCCTTACTGAAGTCCAAGTAAATTATATCCACAGCATTCCTCTGATCCACTAATTTTGTCACTTGGTTAAAGAATGCAATAAGATTTGTCTGGCATGATCTGTTTTTGACAAACCCATGTTGGCTTTTAGTAATGAGCCAACAGTTGAAACCTCTTTGGCCACAAGCGTTATCATCTCCCTAGAATAGCACTGGAGGCGATCCTGTTCTGCATTCAGACAACCTCTACTTGCAAAACAATGTTAAGTCGGTGCTTTCTGTTTTCAGGCAGCCAGAAAAAGAACGAGACCAACAATTCTCTTCCTTTCTTCTTTCCCTGAACCCTCCTTTGAACAAAACATCTCCTGCCCTTTTTCAGGCTACGACAACCAAAGGCATAATGCGAAAACCTTTTTTTATTACAAGTATTTTTCCTATTCAGCATCATAAAGGCAGAAGCACACTATTTCCTTGGAAATCATCTGGACTGGCATGATCCCCCAAAGAATTTCCCTGACTTTGCTGCTTCTAAAGGTGGAGACTTTCCAGTGGGGTTTGCTTAAAAAGGGAGAAAGAGAAGAATTAGAAGTACCGCGTAGCTTTCTATTTTCTTTCTCTTTTTTTAGAATCTGTCAGAGTCCCAAAAGATGTTGCGTCTTTATGACTGGCTTGGAAATCACTGCGATAAGCAGCTACCCCCAGTCAGTTTGAACTGAAACCACAAAGGCCTTGAAAACGGGAGATGGAAGCAAACCACAAACTGCCAGACTTTGGGGGTGTATTATTTAGTATTATGAGTCACAGAGATCTCATAATATCCAGAGCCAAAGGCTTCAGAGAATCTAAGCTGGTAGGATAAAGGCTGAAAATGGAAGATTAGATCCTTAAGACCCTATATTTCAGTTTCACCAGGAGTAATGGTATTGCTTACAGTTAGTCTTCAACATTTTTTTTACACCTAGGCAGGAAAAATCAAAGGGACAAGTACAGAGTAGGTGAACCCTGCCTCAAAAACAGTAACTGTGAGAGAGAGCTTGGCGTCCTAGCGGACGATCCCTTAAACGTGAGCCAGCCGTGTGCGGCGGCAGCCCCAAAAGCTAATATAATCCTTGGTTGTGTAAACAGAGGCACAGAATCAAAATCACGTGAAGTATTAGTATCGTTTTATAACTCCTTAGTAAGGCCACACCTGGAATACTGCATCCAGTTTTCGTCACATTACAAAAAAGGATGTTGAGACTTTGGAAAAAGTGCAGAGAAGAGCAATTAAGATGATTAAAGGCCTGGAGACTAAAACTTATGGAAAACGGTTGCAGGATTTTGGTTTGGCTAGTGTAGAAAAAAAAAAGAAGGACTAGGGGGGACATGGTAGCAGTATTCCAGTATTTGAGAGGCTGCCACAAAGAGGAGGGGGTCAATTTAATTTCTAAAGCACCAGCAGGTAAGACAAGAAACAATGGATGGAAACCAATCAAGGATAAAAACAACCCGGAATTAAGGAGAAATTTCCTAACAGTGAGTTAAGCAGTGGAACAGCT
>NW_015403189.1:0-3366 GCF_001527695.2 Protobothrops mucrosquamatus
CTTTGGATGCATATTGAATGAGAGGCAATGAATAAATCTGTTCAGTTGGTACATTGTTAAATCCATAACCCTTCGTGTACCACTTGTTCATTTACTGCCTCTAAATCTGTACTATATTAAGTAAACAATAGGTGGAGCTGCAAGATCGCAGAAATATGTGCTTGCCTTCAACGTGTCCTATAGATGGCTAAAGAGTCCCGAAAACATCCACTTAATTATTATCATCCATTGGATAGTACAAAATATTAATAAAGGGTGGACTAAACAAAGAATCTCTTGCTTTTAGATATGTGTGCCATAAAGGATTCTGAATTCCTTCATAGGAAGCGATACAAATTTACTCATTAAAAATATGCTTTCATACAATAGAGTAATATAGAATAACTGCTTCTTTTTCAAATGGAAATGAATCCTCATCTATTTAAAAATTAGGACATCAACTATAACTATTTTCAGTGAATGATTAATATGCTAATAATAGAGCAGAGTAGGCAGTTTGAAGACTTGGGAGCATCACGATAGGCTGCATACTGCAAATGTCAGAACTGTGTGATTTTAAACGTTGGTTAAACAAAAATAACTTTCCATTTTAAACAACCTCCTTATTCATACCTTTGTTCAGTTCAGCAGAGGCATCTCTTATCTACTCAACATTTTAAACTTTCTTTACAGCGTTTCAGAGTGTTTAAAACATCCTCACCAAGTGTCAATCGTTCATAAGTACAAACTCTATCCCTACCAAATAATATAATAGACAGATCCTGCTCTCTGGAAGAGAACACTGAATACAACCTAGCATGCATACATACATAGAATTTCTATACAGATTAATTCCTCACATGTTCTGAATTTTGTAACAGAAGTAGTCCTTCTGTTAAGGCCATTCATTGATCAGAAAAGATTCTGATTCTGCAAACTATTAGGGAATGAAGAAATCAAAGCTTTATTCTGATCTTAATTTCCTAATAATCCCCTATCTCAGGAACCCAATTTGGAAATCCATTGCAACAGTAGTTCTCAACCTTTTCTTCACCACAGACCCCCTTTAAATACCTTTTGTGGCTGCGGACCATCAAGACTTAACTCAAGATTTAAATCATAACATTTCTTCAAGCCTTCACGGACCTCCTCTGACATTGCAGCCCCCCCCAGGGGTCTGCAGCCCATAGGTTGAGAACCACTGCATTACAATATTTTCTTCATTCCACCTCCATAGTTAAGTTATTCATTATTCCAACTGCAATTCTAAACAGGATTAGAGTCCACATTTTAAGTATGATTTCAAATAATGCACAAGATCCTGTCTAATTAAAAAAGCAGCTTGCAGAGTTAACCACAAGCAACTTAATAGTCAATATTTTTATCAAAGAAAGTTGGAAATTACTTTTTTTTTAAAAAAACTTTCCCCTCTTTTTGTCTGAACTTCCCCATTTTGCTTTTTTTTGTCACTCCCTTTAAAAAAATTTTTTTTTGGCTTTTTGTGTATATTTTTTGAAATTTAGACAATTTTGGAAAAAAGCCAAGGAAACAAGATGAATGACTTGTTACGACCTGAAACAGTTAACATTAAACCAATGTTATGCCTTCAACATGATGTATATATGTAAATCTTAAAGAATTGTTAAAAAATTAAGAATGCAATTTCAGAAACAAAACAAAAGAAAATCACGACGAAAACTATCAATGGGCACACCATCAATCTATTCCACAGCTTGGAGTAAAGCCAAGTTTTTAAAGAACAACTAAAAACGTTCAGGGTCTGATCTACACTGCTATATCTGATATAAATAGAAGCTTAAAATAACACTAGAATTTAGAAATACAACAGCTTCTTGTATAATCTGAGCTAAGAAAAAACAAGTGAATTTCACAGAAAAGTACAATTCAAGATGTTTGCTTTAAGAGTTAGACCTTTATCAACAAACATTTATTAATACCCATTATTCACGTTGCAGATACTGTATGACAGAAAATCAATACAATATGAAGATCAGAACAGAATCTTGAATTTGATGACAAATAACGAAGTTACTGATATAATTCTACATACCCATTAAAGCCAGTAACTATTTTCAGAATTCGTTCTTTCATCTCCTCAAAGGGAATATATTCCACATTAGGGTTAGGCGGGCTTCTTGGCTCAGGAGCAGAAGTTCTGAAGTCATCCATCACTTTTTCCAATTTGAAAATAAAATATCCTTTGAATTGTGACCACTGAATCCTAAAAAAGAAATACACAATATGTACTAAACATTAAAAATCAAATGTTAAACATATTTAGATTAACAAAATAAAGCAAGTTTAGCACTTTTTGTTTTTCAGGAAAGCAAGAAAAAAATGTGAGTAAATGCAAAACATGCTGTTCTTTAAAGCCAAAGTGAATAGTCCTTGACCTATGAACATTTGTTCAGTTACCATTCAAAATTATGAATTGGTTACGACTGGTCCTCAAGAGTTCTGGCTGTCAAGCACTTTTGTAGCCAATGTGATCAAAATCTGGAAACTTGTTAACTAGTTTGTACTTACAACCAGTTGCAGTACCCCATGATCACCATTTGAAGCCTTCCCTGCTGGCTTCCCCAGAAAATGAATGGGGAGGCAGGGAAGGTTTTAAGTCACTTAGTTATTCTCCCCCACTCACACACCCTCACCCCAGCTCCTGTGCTTATGCCTTCCCAGCCACTCGCTCACCCCTTTGCACCCTCCCCATCCCTCACTATGCCTTGCACCTTCCCAACCCATGCTGTCTCTCATGTACCCCCCTAGACCAGGGGTAGGCAACCTTGGCTCTTTTATGACTCGTGGACTTCAACTCCCAGAATTCCTGAGCCAGCCATCCTGAGGGGAAAGGAAGAGGTTTCCTTTTAGCCAAACAATCAGGACTCACTTTTCCAAGCAATCCTCGACCTTGCGGTTTTCAGACCGATCTCCACTTCAAATGTCACAGTCTGCTATACAAATCTTCTCTTCCCTGTGCTCTCTGGACCATCGCAGCCTCGGGTCTGCCATAGCACGATGACAGACACTTTCACGTTGGTTTGACAGGGCTGCCCTTCTTTGCAGCAAGTGATCGCCTTTCACTACGCTGCACTCTGGACTTCCCCTCTAGTCCGCCGAGCCCTCCAGGCTCCTTGTGCCCCGAAAGGTCCCCAAAATGTGAAATAATTGGGTTCTGGGAACAGGAGCCATTCACCTTCCCCCGCACCGCTGAGATGATGCCAACGGAAGTCCAAGGGAGAGGTTTCCATGCTGAGCCATGCTGGCTCAGGAATTCTGGGAGTTGAAGTCCACGAGTCATAAAAGAGGCAAGGTTGCCTACCCCTGCCCTAAACTCTCCTCAATCTGCCCTCTGACTTTCACACTCCC
>NW_015403190.1:0-3366 GCF_001527695.2 Protobothrops mucrosquamatus
CTTCCACATCCTGAGCGTGAGCCAGCAGGAAAATTACCAAAGCGTTTTCCAATTGCTGGCAAGCTGGACAGTTATTGTTTAGGGTTGTTATGGAGATAAAAGGAAAGCTTGGAAAACATAGGATAATGTAGGGGCATCTGTGATCAGGGAGAATGTGTTTTCATTCTAAATGTCTGAAGTTCCTAAAGGGGAGGACAAGTTCCCCTTCAGAAAGAGGATATTATGAGCTTCATCGGAAGAAGTACTGTCACAGGATTATGTTTTGGAGGGACATCTGCGGGGATGATTTCAGGGATAGAAGCATCATCAGACACTTTTGGCAAAAATTTAACACGCCGATCCTTCAGTTTCTGACCTCTTCTGTTTCTTGATAGGTACGCCATGAAGTGTCTAGATAAGAAGCGTATTAAGATGAAGCAGGGGGAGACATTGGCCCTGAATGAACGCATCATGCTGTCTCTTGTCAGCACTGGGGTGAGCTTGGCTACTCTTGTGAGGAATTGGGAGAAGCAGAAAGAATGCCCAAGCTCTGAATCTACATCATACGAGTTTTTGGTGGGCAGAAGGAGAAATCTAAAAACATTCAAGTGACAGTTTGGGGACTTGAAGTCAGAGCTGGCATGGGTGAGGTAGATATTTTGCTGAACCCATCTG
Organism: Protobothrops mucrosquamatus; assembly: GCF_001527695.2. Taxonomy (NCBI): domain Eukaryota; kingdom Metazoa; phylum Chordata; class Lepidosauria; order Squamata; family Viperidae; genus Protobothrops; species Protobothrops mucrosquamatus. The sequence goes on from NW_015403190.1 coordinate 655, forward strand.
TCGTGGAGATGGAAGAAGATGTGTAAAGGAGGTAGTGTTGATTTGTTGATGCTGGGAGTGTAACCTAGCAGCAAAGATGGTATGCAAGTATGCCACAACGTTTATGCCAGAAAGAATAAGAGGTGCCGTGCAGCATGTCTGAAAGTTAGAGGAGAGTACGTGTTGTGTATGGAGTATGCTGAAGAGAGAAAGAAGGGCAGGAAGGATTCTTTGCATGTAAGAAAAACAAGAGGAGAATACCTACAAGTGTTTACAGGATGGGGTTGTGGGAAAGCAAGCAAGGTTACGATGTATTGTGTAGGTATTGGTGCAGGCACACTGCAGAAATTGTGGCATATAGGGTCAAATACAATAGCTAGCACTAGTTTGTGAGGCCGGAAACTGAGTGGTTTATTACACAATTTGTTGTCACAAGATTGTAAGAAGCAAGCGTAAGTGTGTGCAGTTGAATGAGTTGGGTAATAAGTGTGAACACAGGATGTATTAGATTATAGAATGTACGGCAAAGATGCCAGAGGCAAACTGCGTGAGAGTGTGAGCTGAAATGTATCAATATATGGTGTGCGCATGCATGCAGTTTCTTTGTTGTTCTTTTTTCTGTTGTAACTTTGTTCTTTGGATCCCTGCCAGGATTGCCCCTTCATCGTGTGTATGTCATATGCCTTCCAAACACCCGACAAGCTCAGCTTCATCCTGGACCTCATGAATGGTGAGAGCCAGGATCCTGCCTCTAAGAGCCCCTCCTTCTCTGCCATCCTCATGTGCTTTCCTAAAGGACTCCTCCACCCCTGGCTGTGTCTTGTTCCATCACATAGTTCTTTGCTTTCCTCCTTGCAGGGGGTGATCTACATTATCATCTTTCCCAGCATGGGGTCTTCTCGGAGACAGAGATGCGTTTCTATGCAGCAGAGATCATCCTGGGTCTGGAACATATGCACAATCGCTTTGTGGTTTATCGTGACCTCAAGGTGAGAACATCCACCTCTTCTAACCAATCCCATTCCTGTATAATAGACCAGCAGAGCCACCATCACCATGACTGGCTTTATTTCACAAAGGGAGTAGATTGCTGGTATTCAGTGGTGAGGCTTCAATATCTCATTCCTCTCTGCAGATGAAAGGTAGTTTTCTCAGTGCATTTGGATTTCTTCCATCTCCTATCTAGGAGCCAACATGATGTGGCTGAGAGATTTGTGATCAGAGAACACTAAAATCAAGCTCTGATGTCTCCTTTAGAAAATGGATTCTAAAATCTTAATGTTCCCTAGTACCTCACATTCCTTTTCTAAGTATTTTGGAATTATTAAAATATTGACATCCACTCTTTGAATCAGAATCACTGCTTCATATAAAGTAGGATGGGATCGTGTTTTGTTGCTTGTTTTGTATATTATAACTTGATTGTGCTCCTCTGTAAACCTAAATCTATCCACTGTGGGAGCTGAATTCATCATTTGGAAAATGCTTCTTCAGTTCTCCTGCAGAGATTTACCTTTATTTGGTTGATTCCAAAGGGCTGGGAAAGAGGCTCAGGTCACAGCATGAGGGAGGAGAGTTTCAATAGTCTGGCCTTGCTTGCCCTCTTTCATCACCATTTCCACAGCAGCACTCTGGAGTCCAAGAAATAAAAAACCACTTATTTTGTTAAATGGTGCTCTATCCCTACAGCCAGCCAACATCTTGCTAGATGAATTTGGCCATGTCCGCATCTCAGATTTGGGTCTCGCCTGTGACTTCTCCAAGAAGAAGCCTCATGCCAGTGTGTGAGTATCTGAAATAAATCTCCTTTTTTGCCCAGAAACACTAGATACAACTAATTTTATAACAGAAATAAATATGGGAGCATGCTTCCATTCCCAACCCCCTTGATTCCTCAACTTCCTTAGTTATTGTGCCCTTCAGATGCCTTAGATTTAAGTGCCCTTCACTCTCATTAGTGGGTTAGTTAGGGTTAGTTCAAACTGGAACTATCTGGAAAACCTGAAACATTTTGCCTCACTTCCCCAAAATCAATTTATAGATCATACTTAATCTGTAATAGGGAATAATATAATTCCAAGATGCTTCTAGCTGAACCTGTCTATCTTTTATACATGAACTGTGCATAATGCTATGTATATATAAACTAACAACATGGATCAACATATCACAACATTCCAATCTCCTAATTGCATACTTGGAGTCTGCCATTTGCATTTTCTGCTCATAAATGGTCAGGTAAAAGGATATTCTCAGGGCGTTGGTTATTAAAACCTACACAAGTAATTATATATTTTGGTATTGGTATATGAGGAGTTTTTGCAGATTATCCAGTTGAAACCACTTCCATTGAGAATGTATTGAAACACACTCCCACATACCATATTTACAATTTTAAAGTGTGATGCAAGGAGGAATTAGTAATTGCTTCCATTTACAAACCGATAAAAAAAAAGTGCAGTGCAAATCTCTGATGGAAAAGAAGAATAAATTCTCTTTTCTTTTGATACATCCTGCTAAGGATCTTTAGCCTCATGCTCCGCTTCTTTTAATTCTTGGTTTGATCCTCTCTACAGTGGCACACATGGGTACATGGCACCAGAGGTTTTGCAGAAAGGCGTGGCCTATGATAGCAGTGCCGATTGGTTCTCTTTAGGCTGCATGCTCTTCAAGCTTCTGAGGGGGTAAGTGCCGAATAGGCTGAGAAAGTGCAGTATGTGGAAACATAATCAC
>NW_015403191.1:0-3365 GCF_001527695.2 Protobothrops mucrosquamatus
ACGGTTTCTCCCCTGTGTGAATCCTTTCATGTATGATAAGCTTACGCCTCTCAGTGAAAATCTTTCCACACTCCAGACATTTATAGGTTTTCTCCCCTGTGTGGATCCTTTCATGTATGGTAAGTTTACCTTTCTGGGTAAATGTCTTTTCACACTGCAGGCATTTGTAAGGTTTCTCTCTTGAGGGATTTTTTGGGGGTAAAATAAGCAATTGTTTCCGGTTAAATTCCTTTCCACACTCATATGGTTTCTCATTTTTATTGGAAATAAGATGACTGTTCAAGCTGAAATTTCCCCCACCATTTATAAATACGTATGGCGTCTCTTTGATGTATGATGGGTTATGTAGAGCAAGAGAAGAGATACGACTGAAACTTTGTCTGTCCTCTTCATATTCATATTCCTCCTCTTTATTCTGCACTGTACAATGTTTACTGAAATCAGATTTCTCTCGGTCTCTCTTGGCACATCTGAGATATTTTCCCGCTTCTCCTTGGGGAATTTGCTGGATTGGGAGGTCACGGGTTTCATTGTGACCCGAAGGAGACATTTTGTTTCCTTCCTTCATTAGGCAATTTTTTGTACTCCTTTGTGATGGTCCTCGATTTCCTTCAGACTTTATCATTTGGAATGCCACTATGCTAGGCTTCTTGTTATTCTGCTGCTCCTGCCCATAAGCTAATTTGAAAAAAAGAAAGAAAAGAAAAGAAAAGTTAATCATTACTTTCATCCTAGAAAATGGTGCACCTGTGATTTCCGCATATCCAAGATTTTGCTCGGTTCCTCTTTGTGTGGTTCTCTTAAATATAAGACCATTTGTTTAGCCGTCAAAGTTACAACGGCAATGAACAAACGGTAGTTATCCCCAGCCTCCAAAGTGACACCTGTTTCAATGCTCCTGTGATCATGTAAACAAAATGTGGACCCTTGTCAGTGACAACTACAGGGGTGCTTCAACTGCCCTCCCATGCCTATCTCTACACTTAGCCAGCCACCATTTTGCCACTTCAAGATTCATGATCATGAATTGATCATGATCATGATTTATCACTTGTTGTTTGTATTTACACTGAGTGCTTATGCCCCTTTAGAAGGGACCTTGTAGGTCATCTAGTCGAACCCAAGAACACTGACCTCCCCTAAACTCTGCTGAAGACTAGATGACCTCCAAGGTCCCTTCCAACTTTATTATTATTATTATTATTATTGTTGTTGTTGTTGTTGTTGTTGTTGTTGTTATTATTATTATTATTATTATTATTATTATTATTATTATTATTATTATTATTATTATTAAGATGTTACCTAGCCTGGTAACGAAATGTTCAGAAACCAACCCACATGCTCGGAGAACGAACCTTCACCCTCATCCTACAGATATTCGCCACTATTGCAAATAAAAGTAGTATTGTCATGCATGACTTTGACTTCCTAGTCTGGTCTACATTGACAGTCCATTATTCCCTTTCTAGAGAGGGAGAAGAACCTACTTTGGCTTCTAGAGGTATACTATACAACCAGTTTTAGCCTGTGTGACATTTGTTTCTTAGGCTGGTGTCTCTTGAACTGGGCAGAGGCGAATCAGAACAACCTCAAGATCCTTTCCAACATGATGATCCTCTGAGAAATAAGTAAACTTTAAGATGAGAATAAAAGCTCAGTTGAGAAAGAATCCTGTGAAGCATCTACCAATGGAAGCATCTACCAATTTTTCCATTTATTTGGAATTATGTTAAAAAACAAAAACAGAATTTCTTCCTCAATCTTGAACGTGCTTTGTCAGTGTTTGGATGATAAAAGACTTCCCACAATTAGCTAAACCCAGAGCAAAACCGGTCCTTACCGAGAATGGCCACATTCCTAGAATTCTCCAGCATGACATCCACGTATAAAGCTCTTTGGCTGGGATCCAGCAGCCTCCATTCTTCCTCTGTGAAATACACAGCCACCTCCTCAAAGGACACTGAACCCTGAAAAGTCATAGAAAATGTTCCTCAGCAGAAGTGCCAGAAGCCTCTCTCCCAAATTACATTATCCTAAAAATGAGTTTCACAAGAGAGAAAAATGCTCCTTTTCTGACACAGTGCACTGCTAGGTTTAATACAGGGGTGTCAAACTCAATTTCATTGAGGGCCGCATCAGCATTGCGGTTGCCCTCAGGGGGGGGATGTGTGTGGCCAGGGTGGTGCAGCCTACTGGGTGGGTGTGGATGGAGTGGGTGTGGCCTACTGCGTGGGCATGGCCAGCTCTACATCGTTCGCATCAAGGGTGCCTGTGGGGGCCTGGACAGGAGTGGGACAGATCTGAGGGTCTCTGGCAGAAGAGGGTGGGACCGGGGCAAGTGCCAAGGCATGGTCCATTTCTTCATTCCTCACAAAGGGTGACACCTCCCCAGCATGCGCCCAGGGGGCGGGGCCGACACAGCAGGGGCTGGTTCCTCGCTGTTTCCAGACGGCCTTGTGGAGCTAAGACTGAATGCGTTTCAGCATAGATGGCCACCACAAAATTGTACATTGGCTCCCGGCCGGCCTGGGCTAGGGCCAAGGCAGCGGGGGCCGTTCCCTCACTGTTTCCAGGATGGCTTCGCGGGCCACATGAAACCACTTTGCGGGCCGCATCCGGCCTCCGGGCCTTGTGTTTGACATGTCTGGTTTAATAGCTGTCTCTCTGACCAGCTACCTGTCTGGTTAAAATTTCTTTCTTCCACAATTCATCTCAGATAAACCAGTTTGTCGCATCTCCTTTTGTGTCAAAACTTTCATTCCTCTGCCCCAACAAACTGCCATTTTGATATAAAAAATCCATACCTCACATATATAAAACTTTTAACTGGATCTGCTTCGACCTGTGCCCTAATGTAACTGCTCTGATTTGTTTAACGGGTTGTCAGTCAGCCTATTAATGTTTTAATGGAACTTAACAAATTAAAAATGACTCCAGTGCTTTCATTGGGGGGGGGGGCTAGATAATTCCTTGTTTTACACACACCTCAGATACAAAGGATTTACAGGAAGTCCTCGACTTACGACCACAACTGAGCCCAATATTTATGTTGCTAAGTGAGAAATTTGTTGATTGAGTTTTGGAAATGGGTGTGGAGCCTAAATCCTTCCATTCCCCACCATCCAGTGAGATCTGAAGATGCTTCTTGGATGAGAAGCAAAATGTCTTCAAAGAGAAAAAAGGAAGCACAGCTGCCTCATGAAAAAGCACCTTTGGGACATCTTGAAAGTTAGGAATCAAGCTAAATTTTAATCTCAACACTTGACCTCCTTAATAATTTTTGTGTGGACTCTCATGGCACAAATCCCCCACCCCCCGATTTTCCTGCCCTAATGAGGCTCCCTACCTGAGCTGTTGCAGCT
>NW_015403192.1:0-3365 GCF_001527695.2 Protobothrops mucrosquamatus
ATTTTCATGACAAATGAGAGTGGGTTGCCACTGGCGAGGTTTTAATAATGCTGTATGAGATAAGGATCTGCTAATCTAGCAGTGAATTAATCTATCAGGAAACCTGAATTAACATAACAGTGAAGAATAGGTAGGAAGAAGTGAAGAACAATGTATATAGTCACAGTTCATAGAAATCTATGCATGAGTTTTCAGAATACATTACATTACATTCATGGTTTTTGAAACACCACATATTTGTTTCTTTCACCATCATGTGATGAAATTTATAGCAATGCCAGCTCATTATGAGGGCATGATGCATGCCAAATTCTGTTGGAACTGGTCCAATATGTTCTACAATTTATTCAGTTGTCCTATTAAGTCCTCCCGCTCAAATTATATTTCTATGCCTCCAATGAACAGCACTTGGAGGATCCATTGACTGACAGATACCATCATGGAAAATGTGTCCATATTTTTAGAGAAAAGTTTAGAAGAAGAATTAAAAATATCCCATGCTAAGTTTACATATTTGCATAACAAATTCCTATCTCAAACAGATAATAATTTAAAAGAGACATAGAAACCACACAGAAGACAACTTTAGTAAGCAAAGGGAGAGTGTACATGGTATTAAGTGTTTGGTGACAGCAATTCACCAAATTCAAGTTTAAAATTAATTTCTATGTTATATACAAAAAATAGTGCTTCTTTCATTCAACATTTTTAACATTCATTAATGTGGATGGAGTATTGTCCAGCTGCTGAGATGTTTAGCAGCTGGACAATATTTTTTGGGCTATACTCAGACCAAACTCTGGGCATTGTAAAATTATAGAAAAAAGTCAAAATGTGTGAAAGTAATCTTCCTTTCCCTTCCCTTGATGGATGCAATCCATCATTATTTTAAAAGGTCATAGGTATAATTTAAGCCCTCTTTTATTGGTCTAAAGTGTGTTGATTCATTCCCACTTCTTAAATGCTATTTGGAAAAAAATCAGAGCTCTGACCTCATATAATCTAAAATGAGTGGGAGAAACATTAAATGTATGATATGTATTTATGTTTTTATCTATCTATCTATCTATCTATCTATCTATCTATCTATCTATCTATCTATCTATCTATCTATCTATCATCTCTTTCTTTCACATACACATCTATCTCCATCCATCCATCCATCCATCCATCCATCCGCTGAATGAGATGAAATGTATAAAAATTGGATCATTACATGGAAATGTATATAGACACATTTCATATTGATCAATGCATGGGTTTTCAGTATATATTACATTACACTCATGGTTTCTGAGATGCCATATATTTCTTGCTTTCGCCATAATGTGATAAAATTTATAGCAGTACTAGATCAATACGACGGCATGATGTATGCCAGATTCCATTGGGATCGGTCCAACAAGTTCTACATTACATTTTACTATTTATTATTATAGGAATCACTCAGATAATTTCTGCAAAATTTCCAGTAATCATTTGCCAAATTTGATTGAGAAATCCCCAGTCTCTTCAGTAACACTGCCTCATCTACTGACACCCACACCATCCCATATACATACACTTACATATCAGTAAGACCAAAATACCGCTTGCAAAGATAAACACAAGCAGCAATATATAAAATTTAATAAAACATAATAAATTATTGCCAAAATATGGGAAAAAGATAAAATAGAAAGCTCAATGAATAAACACAATTTAAAAGACAGAATGGCTGCAGATGATGAGAGCATAAAATTAATTGATGCTCCAAAGGGAACTGTACACCATGTATAAAAACAGGACTGAATGAGAATCAGATTGACTGCAATGGCAAATAATAGGCATCAGTCCATTCCATTTGCTCAGATCACTGTGTTTAGCAACAAATTGCAAAGGACTCTCTATTATCGGTTGATTCCCGAATCCAGTATTCTCCTGCTCCCCTGGAGCATGTAGGAACAAATGCTCAATGTATTACATTGATCAACTACCCCAAACCTCACACTATTGGAGGAGGGTTTTGTATGTGTGTGTGAGAGAGAGAGAGGAGGGAGGGAGGGAGGGAGAGGGAGAGGGAGAGGGAGAGAGATCTTCCCATACCTAATTGTCGGAGTTGAAGAACTCATATCAGAAGTGGAATTCCATGGAGAATTTTGAATTTAAACACTTCTTCAGACTACCAAAGGTGGTTAAATATCTATGGAGATTCTCAGTCATCCAGGTCATGGTTATCCCAAAGGTACATTTTTCAGAAGGCAACTTACTTTGTTTTTCCCTGAAGACGTTTCACTTCTCATCCAAGAAACATCTTCAGTTTTGAGTGAAGAACTATTCTGACTGAAGAAGAATTGCCTTTTGAAAAAAAAACAAACACCTTTGGGACTAAGGTGGTTAAATACTGAATCACTCCCTTTGGCATTTGTTTTGAGTTGATAATTTTGATGAATGTGTTTTGTTATGTTTTTGGGGTGCGTGTGCATGGATAAATAAATTAAGACATTAGAAATATATTTTCTTTATGATACTTTACATTTGATGAATGACGACCAGTTCATTAAATGTTCTTTTTCTTATAGCTCTTTCTAATAATTTTAATAGACTTTATCGATCAACTATATGGAGGCAATGTCAGTAAAGCAATTAGGTATATCAATAATGGTAGGGAAAGGGATTATCAGTCATTAGATATGTGATAGATGAGGTTAATCTTAATACATACTTGCTGTAACTTCTTAAGAAATCTTTTGATTTTGTTATTATCTTGATGTGCTACAAAGGGGTAGACATTGATGTGTGATGAACTAAACATAAATCTCTGAACATTTCATTATTTAGTATCCATTGCCAACAGTGTAATGCCTACACATGATGAAGGTACCCATAAACGAAATTTTTAGCCATATATTTTGACTGCATCCAACAGTCAATGGATGGAAGCAAGATAATTTAAAATGGAACATCCCTGCTTCACACAGCCCCATTGTTTTATTTAGGCTTATCAAACCATTATTCTTATCGTTATGATCCCACACAGGTAGCATTGCCTTCCTCAAGCAATTCCATGAAAAGAAAAAAGCTACCAGTATTTTCAGTTCTTACTAGATGTCAACAAAACGTATTGAATTTATTGGAAAAAATAATCAGGCAACAAAGTCTAGGTAGCAAAAGACCTTGAGGCTTTCCCCCCCCCCCAATAATGATGGAGAAAAGACAATGATATTCCTGACCAACAGTAAGCAGGGAGAGAGAATGTCATTTAATATTTCTGGGAAAACTGCTTAAATATAATGGAAAATGCAGTTATATGAGAGCTTTAATTTTCATTCATATTCCTCCTTCCACTCTTGTTCTAAAAATCTTAGCTTTCTTAAAAAAAAATA
>NW_015403193.1:0-3364 GCF_001527695.2 Protobothrops mucrosquamatus
GAGAAGCAACCTAGAACTAAGGAGAAACTTCCTGACAGTTAGAACAATTAACCAGTGGAACAACCTGCCTCCAGAAGCGGTGAATGCTCCAACACTGGAAGTTTTTAAGAAGAAACTGGACAGCCATTTGTCCAAAATGGTATAGGGTTTCCTGCCTGAGCAGGGGGTTGGACTAGATGACCTCCAAGGTCCCTTCCAAGTTTATCATCATCATCATCACCATCATCATCATCATCATCATCATCATCATCATCATCATCATCATCATCATTATTACTATTATTATTATTATTATTATTATTATTATTATTATTATTATTATTATTATTATTATTATTATTATTATTATTAGCAGAGGTCAAAATGTTGGCTCAATCTGTACACAGAGAAGTTAGATGTCAAGATATGACAATTGTTCATGAATTATTTTATCCAATCTGCTCTTTTTTTCTCTCTTTTTTTCAAATAGGAATTTCCACTCTAAAAGAAGAGATTATTGGAGCATTATAAAAGTCTCTTGATAAATATCAGCCTGGCAAACATGAATGCTAGTGGAGAATATTTTGAATATTTCAACTATTCTAAAAATATCTTTTTCTCTGTCGCACTGATCATCTGCTATATTGGAGTCCCATTAAATGGAATTGTTATCTGGCTGCTTGGGTTCCAAATTAAGAGAAACCCTTTCACCATATTGATTCTTAATTTAGCTATTGCCGACTTTGGGTTTCTCATCTTTATGACTGTATATTGCATTGACATTTTTACAAGTTTTATACAGCCAAGAATTCTCCAGCATATCTTTTTTTTTCTCTTAGATGTCACATATATCAACAGCCTATTTCTTCTGACGGCCATCAGCATTGACCGGTGTGTGGCTGTCCTCTTCCCAATATGGCATCGCTGTTCCCGGCCAAAATATTTGTCCCCTGCTGCCTGTGTCATCCTCTGGATCTTCTCTTTCCTCCTGGTTGGAATTCATTACATTATGCAATATTTATTTTGGAATCTCCATTTGGTTGTGACTGCTGTGCTTTGCCTTCCTCTGATCACAGCCTCTACTGTGATCCTATTCATCAAACTATGCCTTAAATCCAAACAGATGAAACGTGGAAGACTTTTAGTGATGATCCTAATTACTCTTCTCTGTTTCCTTATTCTTAATCTCCCATTATACATCTACGTGTTCATTACTCATTTTCTTAAGGAGGAGAATTTCTTTGACGTTGTTGAACTGAATTTCTACTTATGTCCCAGTGCTTCTCTAAACAGCAGCGTTAACCCAGTGATCTATTTTCTGGTGGGGAGAAAGAAAAGACCTCAGTCCAGGGAGAGCATCAAGGTCATTTTTCAAAGAGTCTTCAGGGAAGACGAAGCTCCTGAAACCAGATAAAAATTTGCAAACAATTTCATAAGCCTCCGCAAATGCCAATTTTCAAAATGCTGGATCTCTCTTATGAGTACAATATTGTATTTCTTGTTTCAGAAATAAAGTATGAATAGGTTTTCTGGGCCTCCAAAAGATTGTTATCAGAGTTCATCTTGAGGATTGGGGGAAAATGTGGGAAGCAAGAGTTTTCCCTCCAAAGTGTGCCATTTACACAATCCCGCAGTCATTAGATTAAGCCAACTTAAGCCAACACCCTGCTGGCTTCCGTAACTGAAGTCACTGGGGAAGCTGGCGGGAGGTTGCAGGTCCCAGGCACTCAGATGAGAAAGTGGCTGGTGTCGGGTGAGGAGGGGAGGAGCGTAAGGGGGAAGGTGAGCAAATGACAAACAGCAACAGGAGACTGGGCTTTGTATGAATGTGTGAAGGAGGGTCAAGGAAGATGTGCAGGGATATCTAAGTAACTTGGATGCAAAAGTGCAGATGGGCTGGGGGAGGGTGCATGGGTGGGAGAAACTTATCCCAGCAAACTGTGGCCTTTCCTGCCAGCTTCCCCACTGACTCTCTGGGCAAACCAGCAGGAAAAGTTGAAAATGGGGATCATGTCCTACAGTAGTGGCCAAAATTGTGGACACCTTTTGGGAAAAGTGTACAGTAGTAATGCCACCTTTGGTTAGGTTTCCACCTTTTTTTCTTCTAATTTCTTTATAACTGTAGCCTTGTTCACTGAATAATACTATTTTACATCGCTTTCTGGGTGACCAGTCAACTCTTTGCACCATTACTTTAATGTTGTTATGTTTTACAAGCTCACTAAATGAAAGAACACAAAAAAACCCAAACAACTTGATAGCGATCACATGACACACTGACAAATGTCCTCCTCTCGGCTTCAATACAGGACATCAATAACTGAATCCTACTGTGATCTGACTGGCTCATTCCAAAACAAGATGACACCCGATTGGCTCTCTAAACACTCATGCTCATTGGCTACAATCAGATGAAGGAAAGCTACCTGAGATCAACCTAAGCAAGTTGTGATTCCTTTTTCTGGTTAGTTGGCTATAACTTTTCATAGAATACAGTACAGATAATAGAACAAACTATGTTGCATTACATTCTTGATTAAATTATCTTTCCATTGATATATAATTTTATGGTACTATTCCCAAAAAAGGTGGTGTTATTAGCCATCAAACCTCAAATGTACACACAAAGTTTGTGAACTGCTAAATTATAATTGTTCCCTTCACCTGAGTGATATTGTACCTTTTAATGAAGAACAGAATAATGGAGTCGGAACGAATCTTGGAGATCTTCTAGTCCAACCCCCTGCTCATACAGGAAACCCTATAATTTTCAGACAAATGGTGGCCCAGTTGATTAGATTAGATAACCTTTATTGTCATTTTTTCCTGTGGGAACAATGGCACATATTAAAAATGAAATTTAGTTGCTTCCTCTCAAAATGTACACATACATAACACACATTTAAAACATACTATATACAACACATGTATAAACCTACACCCTTACATATAAGTAACATATACATATTACTCACTGTCCATCTTGAATACATAACGGAAGGAGGAAGCTTTGAGTTCACAAGATGTTTCTTAAAAACCTCCAGTGTTAGAGTACCCACAGCTTCTGGAGGCAAGTCATTACACGGATTAATTGTGGACTATTTGTGATTCCCTGCATTGGTCTGCATGAACCAGAGTGTAGGAAGACTATAAAGAAAGAAAGTTGTATCGTGTTTAGCATGAAGATGTCAGGTTTGTGGGCAGATGTTCATCATAAAACTTCTCAGATGATGGAACTAGTCCAACAGAAACTAAAAAAAAATGATCTCCCTTTTCTTTCTGGTTGCCTAGGTTCTACATTCATAGCTTGTTATTATTTTGCAAAGACAAGAATCAGATCTTCCTATCACTCACGTTCATACATTATCTAGTTACATCACACTTT
>NW_015403194.1:0-3364 GCF_001527695.2 Protobothrops mucrosquamatus
ACAGGCACTGAGCCTAAACTATGCATAGTTTACTAATACTGTGGCAAGCGTAACATAGATTCAGGAATATTACATAGCCAGGTTGGCACAAATAATTAAAGCAAGTCATTTTTTCCTGCTGTTCTTGTAAAAGCTGGCTTATTCCTGCAGAGCAGAATCAAAAACCCAGACTGTGTCTGGCAGAAATCAGATTTTGCATGCATATACAAAAGCAGAGATATGCTCTGAGCTTTCTTTGATAACCAGCTTGTCTAGGCAATGTAGGAAAATGTTGAATTTATAGCTTAATTCTAATTATATTGAAAATATTAGACTCTAACACCTAACGAAGAATATAACTTCTATTACCGGTAATTCCTTTTAAATAGAACTTGATGCTATAATTATGGTCTAAGCATGAAATTTTCTCTCAAAATATTATAGGCACATATATATAATATACCTACTTAGATCCACCAAGTCTGAGCACATTATATTATATCAAGCTAATACTGGGTAGAAATGTAGCCAGTAAGTTTAGGCAGCAGGTTATAGTTCTTATTAGTAAAGTGTCTAGAATTATTTTAGTTAATTATGTTTTGTATCAGGAATAATAAAAAGGAGGCGGTAAATAGGAAAAATATACTTTATGAAATATTTATGTTCACTATCCATACTCAAGAGGGATTCCAGCTATGTCTTCAATTCTTTGAGTAAATAGTCAGGACCAAATTATCTAACCTTTTATTATAAAAAAAAAAAAGAAATGCCATCTAGATCAAAGGGAATTTTTATATGGAAGTATTTTCTGAGGCTACTGTATTTAAAAGCTTTGATATTTTCATTTTGAAGAGCTAAGATGATGAACTTTGGGGTCTTTGGTGCTCTCATTTTCTTGCAGACGTTTCACTACCCAGATACAGTAGGTAACATCATCAATGTAACTTCTGCAAGAAAACAACCAAACTCAGAAAGCACCAAGGATCCCACAGTTCAATCCTGAGTTACATATATTCTCTTCTAATGATGAACTCTTTTAGACCTCCATGGTTGCCTAATTTAGATAAAACGCATGTCACCTGGAAAGAGAGGTGCCACTAATCTCTCTGCTTTCCATTATGACATTCCTTTCCCCAAAGCACAATCCCTGTTCTTCCCTGATACAAAACCCAACCTGAGAGTACAGCTTGTATGTTTTTAAACCCATTATCTACATTTCTTTTGGTTGCTTCTTTCAGCTTTGATCATCCAGGCAGGGCATCTGGCTCAGCTAAAGAACCTGGACCTCAGCTACAATAACAGTATTTCAGAACAAGGATGGGAGACCTTCTGTGGAAGCCTAGCTGCTCTCGGGCAACTTTCTGAATTGGATATTAGCTGTCGTCCTTCATCACGGTGTGGCTGTGGGGAATGGCTTGGGAAGCTGTTGGATGCCCTATCTCGGCTATTTCTGTTCACGGACCTAGAACTAAATGGTTGGCTTCTTTCTGTAGCTCAGCAAAAGCTACTTGAAGATTTCAGGTTGAATAAGAAACAAAATGTCCATTTCAAACTTTGATACGGAGCCTAAAATTTTGGAGTAGCATACAAGTGGTTAGTTGGTGGATTGATACCTATTTTCTCCAAATTTACCTAAAATGCTACAGCAGGAGTCTCCAGACATGGTAACTTTAAGATTTGTGGACTTCAACTTCCAGAATTCCTCAGTCAGCCCAAAGGTTGGAGAGGAATGGAGGAGAACTACATCTAATATCTAAGGTAAAGGTTTCCCTGTCAGTTGTGTCCAACTCTAGAGGATGATGGCTGTCCGTTGGAGGGAGCCAGTGTTGTCCGAAGACAATTTCTGAGGTCATGTGGCCAGCATGGCTATAAGCTTACTTGAAGATTTCAGGTTTGATATTAGACATCTAATATCTAGTCCTCACCTCTTGATGAGTGGATAGCCAATTCAACCTCTCTTCGTGCTTCCCATCCCAACCACATGAAATGTTCTTTGAGCAGTAAAAAAAATATACTTATTTACCTCTGAAGATAAACAGGGATTTAAAAAAGTAATACTCATTTGTTTGTATTTATTCCTCTTGTTCTTTTTCTTGAAGGCTTTCCAAAGCCCCTGCACAGCCCAAAGGAATAATTATTTTTTCTTGTCTTTGGGTTTTTCTTTCTCCTTGCCTTTCTTCTCCTTTTTCTCTTTCTTGACCTTCTTGATCATTTTCAGGACCTCTGAATAGGCTCCGACCCCTTTGCGCACCATTAGGCCACGCCACCAAGCCTGGACCTGTGGGAATGAGGGGGAAAAGCCCAAATGTAGTTAACGGTGGCTATGTTCCCTTTGCAGATGCTGGGCGGGCTATACCGAGGTCCTCCTTACTAAAAGTGGGTTTGTTCATTGATTCAGACATAAAATATTACAGTGAATGCGACTCTTCTATTTTTTTCCACATCATTCATTATCCTGCCCCTTTATTTAAAGCCACATTTCCTTTATGATAACTAAGATTATTAAACCTGTACAATTTGCCTTTCTTTCAGCATTATTGCCCCCTAATCCCACATGAATCAGATTATACTTTTTATATTGATCATAATTTCTGAGGATGTTGTGATGGTTTAATCATGCTTTTCGGCAATGCTTTTTTTGTAAAAAAAAAAAAAAAAAGATGCCGAACTCAAGCACAGTTCTGGCTTCAGTCGAAAGCCCTTTACGGAGTGGGGGGGGAAACCACTTTAGGGAGCTTCCGAGGCACAGATTACATGAGCAGCGTCAGCTGATGGAGGCCATTGCCACAGCTTTTGAGAGGGTGCTTATTCGGAGCCGGGATGTCTTCTGCCACTTTGTCCTCCTCCGCCTCTAATGACACAGAGGCTTCCTTCGGAGCCAGAGCAACCAAGGCAGCGGCGGCACTGCTGCTTTGGAAGCACCCCTGATCCCTTAAAGAGATTTGCTCCAGGAGCCAGTCCAACATGCGGTCAACACCGAGTGGCTGTGGCTGCCGGCGCCTCGGCATAGTCAGCTGACTCCATCGCTGACTATAGGGGGCGAAATTTTGGCTCCCTCGGAGAGGGTACGCAATCTGGGGGTCCTCCTGGACCCACGGCTGACACTGGAAGACCAGTTGTCGGCCGTGACCAGGGGGGCGTTTTATCAGGTACGCCTGATCTACCAGTTGCGGCCGTTTCTGGACTGGGACGCCTTGCGCACAGTCACCCATGCCCTCGTCACCTCCCGCCTGGACTACTGTAATGCTCTCTACATGGGGCTTCCCTTGAGGAGCACTCGGAGGCTCCAGTTAGTCCAGAATGCGGCCGCGCGGGCGGTGTTGGGAGGGACTCGTCGCTCCCATATAACACCGTTGCTGCGCGAGCTGCACTGGCTGCCGGTGGC
>NW_015403195.1:0-3363 GCF_001527695.2 Protobothrops mucrosquamatus
TCCTTCTCCTCCTCCTCCTCCTCTTCTTCTTCTTCTTCTTCTTCTTCTTCTTCTTCTTCTTCTTCTCTCCTCCTCCTTCTTCCTCCTTCCTCCTGCCCCTGATGATGTTACCTAATTTGGTCATGAAACGTCTGCGAGAAAACCACCAAGCTCTGAGACCACTGAGGACCTACCAGTCTTCCTCCTCCTCCTCCTCCTCCTCCACCACCACCACCTCCTCCTCAGCCCCCCACCTGGTGAAGACGTCGGGGTAGTGGGACTTGCGGAAGGCGCTCTCCAGGCCCTGCAGCTGGACGTGGCTGAAGGTGGTGCGGTAGCGGCGCTGCTTGCGCTTCTGCGGCTCCGGTGGGTCGCCGACGCTGGATGGGACTCCCCGGCCGGGAACCAGCCCTCGCTCGCCCGGCTGCTTTTCCTCCGCGCGGCTCCCCGGCTTCTGCTGCTGCTGCGGCCGCCGGGGCTCCGCTTCTTCCTCTTCCCCCCGCGGGACCTGCTGCAGGAGTCCGGGAGGCTGGGGCTTCAAGGCGGCGTCCCGGCCGGCGGCTGCGGAGAGGAACCAAAGCGGGGGTCTCCTTCTGCACCCAACCCCCCCCTCCCCGAGACTTGCCCCGGACAAGACGTCCCGGCTGGCCTTCGGGACCGACCCACGCGCGTGGAAGCAGCCGCCACGCGCGTGGAAGGAGTGGAAGCAGCCGCCACGCGCGTGGAAGGAGTGGAAGCAGCCGCCACGCGCGTGCAAGCAATGGAAGCAGCCGTTATGCGCGTGGAAGCAATGGAAGCAGCCGCCACGCGCGTGGAAGGGGTGGAAGAGCCGTCACGCGCGTGCAAGCAATGGAAGCAGCCGTTATGCGCGTGGAAGGAATGGAAGCAGCCGCCACGCGCGTGGAAGCAATGGAAGCAGCTGCACGCGCGTGGAAAGGGTGGAAGCAGCTGCACGCGCGTGGAAGGGGTGGAAGCAGCTGCCCGCGCGTGGAAGGGGTGGAAGAGCCGTCACGCGCGTGCAAGCAATGGAAGCAGCCGTTATGCGCGTGGAAGGAATGGAACCAGCCGCCACGCGCGTGGAAGCAATGGAAGCTGGCGCCACGCGCGTGGAAGGAGTGGAAGCTGGCGCCACGCGCGTGGAAGCAGCCCCGGCTGGGTCTACCCGTCCGTCCAGCGCACTTCCATCCCCGCGCTCAGCTAGGGACCCCCCCTCCCTTACTCCATGCCTGCCCTCCAGGGTGCCACTCCATCGGACGCCCCCGGCCCGCCTGTGGGGGTCCCACCCCCGCGTGGAAAGTTCGGGGGGGCGGGCTCTGGGCGCCCCCTCCCCACCCTGCCACTTACCGCGCCCCCCGGTCCCGCCAAGGAGGCTGTCGAGGAAATAGGTGGTGAGCAGGTGCAGGGCGGGGGCGCCGCCGGGACCGGCGCTCTGCATGGCTACTGGCCGCCCCGCGCCCCGCGCCGGGTTTTATCAGCCCTCGCTCGCAACTCAGGGGCGGTCGTGGGGGGGGGGAGGACAAACCCCTCCCGGGTCTCTGCGATGGGGGGGGTGTGTGTTGCTCCGACCGCCTGCCTGCGCCGTGGGAAGCTCCACCTTCCCCCCTCGACGGAAGGGGGGCTGCCAGCCTTTCTCCGGGGAGAGAAGCGAGGTAAAGAGTTTTGCTTTGCAACTAAGTAGATTTTTTTGGGGGGGGGTGTTCCTGTTGCCCCCTCCCCAAAACCAGGGTTATGGTGGACAGAATGAATTCACTCCGGTTTTTTTTCCCAGCTGGGACTGTACCACAATCGGTTGTGCGTTTTGCTTAGTGCAACATTGACCACATTGCATTCGCAGGACAGCGCTAATGTGTGTGTGTGGTGTGTGTGTGTGTGTTTGTGCATTGACTACATTGCATTCGCAGGGCAGCGCTAGTGAGTGTGTGTGTGTGTGTATGTGTAGAGTCACGTATGCCAGATGGGCGGCTCTAAAAACGAAGTAACACCAGGTTATAGGAAAGAATTGTCAGTGTATTACAAACCGGACCCTTTGCAGAGGGTGGACTTCAGCTCCCAGAATTCCCCAGCCAGCACGCGAGCGTCTGAAAGTTGCCTGCAAAGATACGGACGACCACTAGGTGGCCGCACCAAGTTTCAGAAAGCTCTATTTGCTGCCCTCTAGTGGTCATTTTAATGCTTCTAATGACCTGAATAGGGTAATCTTCATGATTAATGTGTATTCGCTAATCCTTATTTCGGGGATCCGAGGAAGTCAGTGAAATGCATCATTGAAGTAAACAAGTTGTGTGAATGTAGCTGCTGAAGCGTAGATTCAACCTAGGTGAGGTTTCTGCAAGATGCCTAGCAAAAGTTGCTTGGCTGCTTTTGTGAGTTGGCTTATCTGTGGTTCAAAAGTGGCTTACTGCTTTGCATAGGGAGCCAGTTTTTTTTTAAAAGGGCATAAAATTTCAGGCTTTTGCTTAAGTTTCTTTCCAGCATCTCAGAAAAATTCTGAGGAAGCCTCCTAAGATCAGACTGGCTTTCTTCTCTTGCCTAGGGGGAAAAATGTGCGTTTTAAACCAGCCTTTGCAAAGAAATTTAATGTGATCTGAAGCACTTTGGAGGTTTTGACACGGAACGTGAGGATACAAAGATCAGTCTAGTAGTTGTTCAGAGGAAAACAATTGCTAAAATGTGAATTCCTCGCTCCCTCTGCTGGTTGATGTGGGCAATATTATCAGAATCAAGCTTTCTTTTCCCCTCGATTAGTAATTAGAATGAAATAGAGTCAAATTTGCTGAGTTTAGCAATGGAACTCAACTCAAGTGTTTTTCAGACTTGGCAATTTTAAAATGTGCAGATCTCAACTCCTCTGGTTCCCAGTCTGGAAAACAATGAATTAAACCCATTACTGACAGCTCATGTTGAGTTGAAATCAGTTTGTTATTGTACTCCAAACATCCTTTAAAATATGGAGAGAGACAGAGAGAGAAAGAGAAACAAGAGAGAGAAAGAGAGAGAGAGGCAGAGAGACAGAGACAGAGAGACAGAGAAAGAAAGAAAAACAAGAGAGAGTGAAGAGAGAGAGAGAGAAAGAGAGAGAGAGAGAGGCAGAGAGGCAGAGAGACAGAGACAGACACAGAGAGAAAGAGAAACAAGAGAGAGTGAAGAGAGAGAGAAAGAGAGGGAGAGAGAAGCAGAGAGAGAGAGAGACAGAGAGACAGAGAGAGAAAGAGAAACAAGAGAGAGAAAGAGAGAGAGAGGCAGAGAGACAGAGACAGAGAGACAGAGAAAGAAAGAAAAACAAGAGAGAAGAGAGAGAGAGAGAAAGAGAGAGAGAGAGAGGCAGAGAGACAGACAGAGAGAGAAAGAGAAACAAGAGAGTGAAGAGAGAGAGAAAGAGAGGGA